>NC_041382.1:542364911-542366793 GCF_002162155.2 Triticum dicoccoides
GGAGTCTACTTGTTTCTAGGGGAGGTGAGAGGGGTAGATGCGGCCACAGAAGCAGATACGGCGAGGTGGACGCCGCTGGCAGTGAATGGGCTCTGGTACGCCGGTGGATGAGCAAACTAGGGTTCGGGAGGGGAGGGGAGAAAGGCTGATGAATTACGGATGGTGTGATGTGAGATGCTTTGGTGCTATGGAGTTAGTCGTTTTTGCGGGAGGGGGAGAGGAAATGGGGGTGCTGTGTAGTGGGGGGAACCGGAAGTTACCAAAGCAGCCCCGACCTATTATGTAGATGAGGGTGGTATTGTAACTGTTTGTCTCCGTGCACCAAGGACAAAATGGGAATTTCGCATGCTAAAGACTAAGGTGGTGGAAATTTTAGAAGGAGGCGGGAGATTTTGCCGCCCGTGAGATCGTTCGTATCCAGTTTCAACTAATTTTGGACCATGCTAGTGGGAAGGTCATGCGAGACTGTGTACACGGGGCATGCGTCAGCAGTTAATAACTAATGTGTCCACCCCAGAAAAAAAGACAATAACTCGGATGATGCGACGATAACTTGGACGTTGACACGGGCGCGGCCAATCGTACGGGTGTAGTGGCACGTTCACAAAAAAGGGATCAAACGCTCAGCCTATGTATTTCTCGTGTAAATAGATAATTTAGTGCAATTGGTTATTTACTTTAAACATAATGCATTGGCGTGTTAGTGTAGAGGCGCACAAAAAGAAATGGATATTGTAGTCCGCTACTTAAAAGTGTTACCTCATATGATTACATAGCCTCCATTTCATAAATTGCGTACCCATTGAATTCATATATGAATATTACATATATTACTTCATAATAGAACCTTAAATCAGCCAAGACTAATGATTTTGAATGCAAGAATAACAATGGTGCATGTACATGATAGCTACATTGGTTGTTTGAAGAAACATGACTGTAACTTTGGCATGCACAACTGAAAAGGTTTATTTAAATAGAAAAAAATGCCATATATGAGTGTACAATCTTTATAGCATTGAATCGATATTGTACCTTTGGCCACGATACGAAGTAGATATTGATTTATGTTCAAGCGATGCACGTCCACGATCGCTAGATAGTGATACGTGAATGAATTGTGCAATCTCTCTCACACGCATACATATCTCATTTCCCTGTGGTCATCGGAATCACACACGCGCACTTCATGTATTTCTCTCCCTCCGTCAAGGTTAGAATTCGGCTTTCTACCCCGTCCTACAAGTCTCTCACACAGAAACACATACGCTCTCTCTGTCGAACACGCCCACCCCTTTAATTCCACCCACCCACAACCACTAATGTCTCAAAGTATAATAATGTCTCTCACACATATGCCTAAGGTTAACTCGAGTTCCGGAACCATATGAATACATACAATGGGATTCCAACAGAGCACCTTTTGTTTTGAGATTTCGCTCTCTCTCTCTCTCTCTCTCTCTCTCTATCTCTCTCTCGCCCACACATTGTTTCTCGCTTCATTTTTCCGGCACTTGCATGCACACGATTTTGTTTATCTTCGTGATGCTTTAAGTATGCCTCACACAAATGCTATCTACCTATCCCTGGATATAGCTAGATATGTGTCACACAAACTCCTTCTCCCTACTAGCAAGATGCCCATGCGTTGCACCGAACATCAAGATGCATTTGTATGAGTAGTTTATCTTGTGGGAGAAAAGGATGAACGAGGGAATGCCTTATTTGCAAATGCGGTGAGGGGTGTGGGTATCTTTTTGCAAAATTGCCACAGTTTCCTTCCTATCCGTCGGGTATAAATTGGATGGCCTATATTGCAGGATGGCGGGAACACCATCATCACCAACTCTATTTTTTTATAAGAGTAGGGATATGTAAGTGT
>NC_041382.1:542367109-542466638 GCF_002162155.2 Triticum dicoccoides
AACAATGACAACAGAAGGGTGACAACTCAATCTGATCATAATCTGTCAATTGGTTTCTCTCTCGAACATTGTGTCTCTGTGCCTCGCTCATTAGCCCCCTCGATATGTAGATTTCCCGTGCGTGCACAGCTCTAGTGACGATGACGCTGAACCCAGTGTGCCTCGTTTTTACCAGCCTCAAGTGATAGTTTTCACCCGGTTTTCTGTTAATTAACAAGGCAACCTTTTCTTTGTTACTACTAGTGAATCCGTAATCATTCGGGGCAGACATAAAATATATCACTTCAACCCAATTATCGCAGTAACTATTTAAAAGAAACTAGCTAGATACCCGTGCGTTGCATGGAACATCAAGATGCATTTGTATGAGTAGTTTATCTTGTGAGAGAAAAGGATGAATGAGGGAAGGCCGTATTTGCGAACGTGGAGAGGGGTGTGGGTATATTTTTGCAAAATTGCCAAAGTTTTCTTCCTATCCGTTAGATATAAATCCGACGGCCTATATTGTAGGATGGCACGCACACCATCATCACCAACTCTGTTTTCTACTCCATACGTTCCTAAATATTTGTCTTTTTAGAGATTTCGACAAATGACTACATATGGAGAAAAATGAGTAAATCTACACTCTAAAATATGTCTACATACACATCTGTATGTGGTAGTCCATTTGAAATCTAAAAAATAAAAATATTTAGGAACGAATGGAGTATACGAGTAGACATGGAGATATATCAGCAGCATGGTCTACAACAAAAATGTGCTAGACTGGTTAGCGTCGGATCCTCGCAACACGATGACATGAGTTCGAATTTTGTCTTTAACTTTAGATTTTTATATTATATATTACTTATTTAATATATACTTCTTTTGCTACTTTACTAACAGTGGAACCCACAGAGTACTTAGAAGACAAGATTAAGGATGGACTTCTTTCTGTTTAACTTTCTGTACGAAACTGTAGCCACCCTGCAAGTCACGTGTACACTGTACATGCAATTAACATTTTATAGAGGGACAATCATACACGCAATTAACTCAAATGGATTGGATGTCACTCTATTATTTCGAGCATAAGAGCATCTCCAATGGCAGCCGGCAAATTTCCTCCCGTTTCCTTCCGTGGAGGACGACATCAAACGCCAGCAGCATACATTTTCACAACTCTAACCAACCAGATGGAATTCGTGCAAACACGGACTGATTTCATATAAGCATGAAGGATTTCGTATAAAAAAGCTGGATCTTCATATAAACATGATGGATTTCATTACATTTACGTGAACTAAGCGGTGCCAATCCGGCTATCTTGGTACAGTTAATACTCCCTCCGTCCGGAAATATTTGTCCTAGAAATGGATGTATCTAGACTTATTTTAGTTATAGATACATACAATTTATCCATTCTTAGAACAAAAATTTCCCGCCAGCTGGAGAGGGAGTACATAATATAAATGGCTGCCCGTGGATCCCTTTGTCTTCCTCATGTCTGGCAGACACTTTGCGGGGTCGACAACGGTCCTCGGAAGAGACGAAGAAGCAAAGAAACCACCTGAATGCGCAGTCGTCGCCTCGACGGTGGCCTTCATGGGACCCAAGTGGCGGCGGCCTCCCGTGTTCTACTTCTCCTCGATGATGGCGGCCGACACGGAGAAGCTGGCCACCGACTCGTCGCTGTCCACACACCCGGCTTTTGTCTCTGCCTGCATGGTGCTGCTGCAGGAACGGGAGGCGCGCCCACAGACACGGGATGCATGGTACGACACGACAGCAACGACACCCATACCAGTGTGCTCGCCGCCGTGCCGGTGTGGAGCAAATCGCCACTCCTCATCGAGCTGAACTGGAGCGGGGAGTTGCTGAACCACGCGCCTGCTTGGGGCAGCAACTGGCTCCGTCGGGCCAAGCAAGGTTGGTGAAGCACCGAGCGGCCTCGCCCGTATCCGGAGGGCTCGGCGGGCCACCCAGCCGGGTAATATGCCGGAGAACGGCTCCTTGGAAGCCATCGGAAGAGTGGAGAAAATGGTGAAGGCGGAGATTGCAGAGCGGCGGAGCGGTGCGATTCTTGCCTACTGTCTGTCTGGCCTCGTGTAAATAGAGGGCGAACGGTAGGAGCTTGGCCGGCGTCTGGACTCGTTTAAACTGAGGGCGGACGGGAGGAGCTCGGCTGGTGTTATGTTTAATACCGACCCGCTCATGTACGGACGTGTGGCCGGAGTAGGTTTCTCGGTTTGCATGCGGGTTTAACGAAGGGGTTTTATGGAGGCGAGGCGGCGTGTTCAGCGGTCGGTGCAGTACTATTCGATTTGACAGCGGGTGTGCAGCGAGTGGCACAGTACTATTCGATTTGACAGCGGGCGGCGCAGTTCCCGATACGGCTTTAATGTAGACAAGCGAGGGAGTAGCGGTTCCCAAAATGTTGAATGGCCAATGCATCCTCCTTCAATTAATGCATGAGGGAAGTAATGGGAGGAGGACCGGGAAAAGAGGCTGCACGATGTGAATACAACGCAGTTTGCCCTCATATAAAGGCGCCCCTCCATTCCAATGCATCTCCACATCGTACGCACCTAAGCATTTGCCTAAGCACCTACACTAAGCGCAAAAGAGTTCACTCCAGACCCATGACGGCGATGCGTGTGAGCGGCCAGCGGCTGTGCCAGATGGTCCACGATGTCGGCTTGCGGCATGGCGCCGAGGATCGTCTCCAGACGGTGTTGGAGACCGGCTGGTGGATGGCCGCCGTCGACGCCAACTACGACTCTTAGTTGGACCAGATGATCGTTGCCATCACCAACAAGTTCATTGTCCTCAAGAAGCTCGCGGACGACATCGCTGTACTCCTCTAGCCCGCGCGCCCGGGCTCCTCATTGCCTGCCACCCTAATCGGCCTCCATGGCCGGAACCTCTTTCAAGCACTGGTGGCCCTACGATTGCCCGCCAACGCCGCGAAGAATGTCCACCTGGAGGTCGTGCTCACCGCGAGGCGCCTCGCCCTACAAGAATTCATCGACCTACACATCCATGTGTATGAGCAAATCATGTACATAGGTATCTACATGGCCAGTGAGGACGCTACGACGTTGGCCTTCCTCAACCGGCTAGAAGCCTTGGATGCCTTTGCTGAGAAGCACCTCCACCTCGCCACAAAAGCCGCCACTCCTTAGCCACCGGTCGGTGGCCCGGCGCACTAAGTTGAGGAGGAGGAGGTTGTATGTTGATGGTTGCATCTTTCTTCCTGCCTTCTATAACCACCACTGCGATCGCATCATCATCATGGCCTTAATTCTTATTGTGGTGTTGCGTTCTGGTTCCAGTCGATACCGACATGTGCGATCACCTTGCTTAATTATATGCATCACTATAACTAGTACCCCATCCGTCAATTTATAAGTTGTGCTTACCTTTCCCATCAACTTCGTGCAACACGCGGGCATCTTGCTAGAAACACTAGAACATGTCGGAGCGCGTGTGACCAAACCGACGATGCGCCAACCTAGCTACTATGTACCCTGCTTATTTGGCGGAAATAGCCCCGCCCTAGCATTTCCAATCGTTATTTCTATCTATCGATCGTGCCAAGGAGCAGAACCAAAATGTTACAATTTATAAATGTTTCTCTACTCCTACTCCTATAAAAGACTCAGTTGGTGATGGTGGTGTGTCTGCCATCCGTCGTTTCTAACCATTAGATCTGCATCTAACGGTTGTGAGGTAAGTTGTGGCATTTTTGCAACAATAGCCCACTTCTCTGCTCCAATTTGCAGAAAACCCCTTATTATCTTGAAAGCAACCACATCCCTCCCTCACCTCATCAAAATAGCCGGAGAAATATATACTCCCATAAAAGATTCAGTTGGTGATGGTGGTGTGTCTGCCATCCATCGTTTCTGACCATTAGATCTGCATCTAACGGCTGTGAAGTAAGTTGTGGCATTTTTGCAACAATAGCCCACTTCTCTGCTCTAATTTACAAAAAATCCCTTATTAACTTGAAAGCAACCACATTCCTCCCTCACCTCATCAAAACAACCCGAGAAATATATTTTGAGTGAAAAGTACTCCCTCCATTACTTAATATTTGTCTTTCTAGAGATTTCAATAAGTGACTACATACTGAGCAAAATGAGTGAATCTACACTTCAAAATATGTCTATATAATCCGTATGTGATAGTCCATTTGAAATCTCTAAAAAGTCAAATATTTAGGAATGGAGGGAGTAATATATTTGGAGTATATCAAAACAAGAGTGATTTCTTTGAAGTTTGTGAACAAGTACTACTATTCTACCACTTTGGATCCGTCGCAACGCACGGGCACATTGCTAGTAAAAGGAAAAGGCCTGCCGCATTCGCATCGCACTCCCCCCACACATGCCCGGGAATCGGGAGTACTCCATGTCCTGTCCGGCACGACACATAGCTTAGGGAAGGCGTGTTGCCTAGCATTTTCTCTTTCACGTGGGACCGCCGTTGAGCAAACTGACTATTGGCAAACCGCACCCCACCCGCCGCCGGGTTGGAAAACAGAAATGGGGGGAAGATCTAGCTGTAGTACAGAAGCCAAGAAATTTGGTATCAGATGGGGCTCGTTGATAGAGTAGGAGCATTCCGTACTACTCTGCTCCTACTAGTACCAAGTTTGTAGTACTCCTACTATACAACTAGTACTACCACTATACAACTAGTAGGTACGTGCACGTCACAGCATCGTAGGAACAAAAAACGGGAAGATCTTGTTTTGGGTGATTTTTTTCTGTCAACATAGTATGAATAATATGATGTGGGGGGCACCCATGAAGCTTATGTGGCTTGGTTGCATGGCTACGAAAGGTTAGAGAAAAATAAATAGATAATGTGATTAGAGTGCACTCCATTAAACAGATATACTTTGGATCCATTGCAACGGGATGACACATCTATATCTATACCCCCTATATAGTGTGTGAATAACTTTGAAAGTTGGTCGTTGGATGAAGCCAATCCGACGGTACAAAGATGGCAAATCCGAGCACTACTGGCCGTTGGATATCATTTACATTCCACCAGATTCTGCCACATGTAGAATCTAGAAGACTCCATGGTTGACCTTCATTCATGACTAACTTTTCCACAACTAAGCTTAGGCAAAGTGTGTCTGCCACAAAAAATGTGGCTAACAAAATGGCCACCACAAGTGTGGCAAGATTTGGAAAGAAGTTGAGTCTATGACATGTGGACCATGTAGCTAGAAAAGTGTGGCAAGCCACAAGTGTAGCAATGAACCAAACACATGTCGGCATGCCTAAGCTTAGGTGTGGCAACCTTAGGCTGCAAACCAAACCATAACTTTGAAAGTTGGTCGTTGGATGAAGCCAATCCGACGGTACAAAGATGGCAAATCCGAGCACTACTGGCCGTTGGATATCATCTACATTCCACCAGATTTTGCCACATGTAGAATCTAGAAGACTCCACACGTAGAAGCATAATGCACAAACAACCAGAATCTCATGCGTGCAATGCACGTGTACCTTACTAGTAGTTGGTAGTAGTAAGAAACAAATTCCGGATTTGGCACGAGCTCATACTGCGGGAGCACCACAAGGCCTGCCGTAGGAGTTACATTTCCCTCTCGGGGCCCATGGGACCGAACTTCAGTGGCTTAGTGCCCGGCCTATGAGTCAATGGCATGCAGACCTTAAATGTGGCTGGCCCACATGTCATTCTCATGGTGGTGGTGTGGTTCGCGACTCACTCATTCGAGATGAACCGGTCGGTGGTGGCGTGGCCGTGGCGAGGGTGCCACAGCTGGGCGTCGGGGCGTTATGAGGCGTAGATGGCCACACCGGCGGGTACTACCTATAGTACAGAAGTACTCCAGCTGAGGATTGATGCCCGAGATGAAATGTGTCACAGCCGCTGGATGAAAATTTGATGGTGCGGGACGTGTGGTGTCATGGGGTCGTGCGACGTCGTCAGAATCGCGTGTGGCTATGGTAGAAACTTGATGCTCGCCGCATTTAAGGTGGCCCACATGTCATGCACACAAAGGAAGAGGGGCGGTGCGGCCGAGAGGGGTGAGGCGCACGTCGTGGGACGTGGTGCCGTGGGTTGGAGCGGCGTCGTGGGAATCGCGAGTGGCGGTGGATGAAACATGATGGTTGTCGTAGTTGAACTTCCATGGACAAGCGGTCATGTCTACAGACACATGCATTGCATACCGATCACTAGAAGGAGTAGTAGCACTACAAGAAATATGTCAACTTGTGACCACCACTATTGGTCACTGAATGGTCACAGTTTTCCATTTGTGACCTTTTTGTGACCAAAACCATAAGGTCCAAAGCTGGCCGTCGTAAACTGACATTAGCGACCTTTCTTCTAGAGTGGTCGTAGACGTTTATGACCAAAAAAAGGTCGTAGATTTAACGACCAATTATTTTGGTCGCTAGCAATCCGACCACACCACGTCAGATCCATCGTGGCAAGCTGACGTGGCAGAATTACGACAAAATGAAAAGGTCATAAAATAGAATCTGCCCAGTCCATTTCAGCCGTCTACATGGGCCAAGCCCAATAATTCAGCCCATTTAATTTTTCTCTCTTTATTTTGCATATCTGCATGGGCCTGGTCCAATAATTTGGCCTTTTATTTTCTGGGAATGGAGCCTTTTTCTGATGAATTTTTTATAGTCCACTATTGTTTTGGGCCACAGCCTTTTTAGTCTAGTTCGAATTTGGGCCTTGGCCTTTTTTCTGTTATGCATCCTTTTATAAAAAAATTCTTACAGTCATTTCTTTTTTAGGCCCAAGCCTTTTTAGTCTAATTCTTGTTTGGGCCTTGGCCTTTTTAGAGCCCAGGTTCTTATTTTGCATAACTATAAATAGCAAGGCCCAGGTGCACAAGTGATCCACAAGCCCAGGTTCAAACAGCAAGGCCCAGGTGCACAAGTGAGCCACATAACTTCACAAAAAATAAATACAGGTTCACAACATCACATAACTTCACAGGTTCACATAACTTCACAGGTTCAAACTAGGCAGCAATGCAACAAAATTCTCAAAGACAAACTGCATAAGAGGTTCACAACCATCAAACTAGGCAGCAATGCAACTACCTTAGCAACTCAAAGACAAACTGCACAACCATCAAACTGCCTTAGCTCCAAAGAAAGCCATCAAGTGGGCTAACTTCTCTTCCTGCTCTTGAGACTTCTTGTGCAGCAGCTCAAGTTCCTTGTCGCGTGTCCTTCATCTTGATTGCCGCCAATTCTTCTTGCATCACTTCAGCTTGAAGCTCAGACCTCTCCAGCTTATTCTCAAGGTCACGATCATGAGCAGCCACTTCAGCAGTTGCTTTGTGATACATCTCCGTCGTATCTATTATTTTTGATTGTTCCATGCCAATATTCTGCAACTTTCATATACTTTTGGCAACTTTTTATACTATTTTTGGGACTAACATATTGATCCAGTGCCTACTGCTAGTTCCTATTTGTTGCATGTTTTTTTGTTTCGCAGAATATCCATATAAAACGGAGTCCAAACGGAATAAAAACTGACGGAGATTTTTTTGGAATATTTATGATTTTTGGGAAGAAAAATCCACGCGAGACGGTGCCCGAGGTGGCCACGAGGCAGGGGGGACGCCTGCCCCCCCAAGGCGTGTGCCTGACCCTCGTAGGCCACCCGTAAGGCGGTTGATGCCCTTCTTTCGCCACAAGAAAGCTAATATCCGGATAGAGATCGTGTTAAAATTTCAGCCCAATCAGAGTTACGGATCTCCGGGAATATAAGAAATGGTGAAAGGGAAGAATCTGAGAACGCAGAAACAGAGAGAGACGAAGAGACCGATCTAATCTCGGAGGGGCTCTCGCCCCTCCCATGCCATGGAGGCCAAGGACCAGAGGGGAAACCCTTCTCCCATCTAGGGAGGAGGTCAAGGAAGAATAAGACGAAGGGGCCCCCTCTCCCCTTCTCTTCTGGTGGCGCCGGAACGCAACCGTGGCCATCATCATCATCACCGCGATCTACACCAACACCTCCGCCGTCTGCACCAACATCTCCATCACCTTCCCCCCTCTATCTACAGCGGTCCACTATCCCGCAACCCGTTGTACCCTCTACTTGAACATGGTGGTTTATGCTTCATATTATTATCCAATGATGTGTTGCCATCCTATGATGTCTGAGTAGATTTTCGTTGTCCTATCGGTGGTTGATGAATTGCTATGATTGATTTAATTTGCTTGTGGTTATGTTGTTGTCCTTTAGTGCCCATCATATGATTGCGCGCGTGGATCACACCCTAGGGTTAGTTGTATGTTGATAGGACTATGTTTTGGAGGGCAAGAGTGACAAAAGCTTCAACCTAGCATAGAAATTGATGCATACGGGATTGAAGGGGGACCAATATATCTTAATGCTATGGTTGGGTTTTACCTTAATGAACATTCATAGTTGCAGATGCTTGCTAATAGTTCCAATCATAAGTGCATAGAATTCCAAGTCAGGGATGACATGCTAGCAGTGGCCTCTCCCACATGATACTTGCTATCGGTCTAGTAAAGTAGTCAATTGCTTAGGGGCAATTTCGCAACTCCTACCACCACTTTTCCACACTCGCTATATTTACTTTATTGTGTCTTTACTTAAACAACCCCTACTTTTTATTTACGTAATCTTTATTATCTTGCAAACCTATCCAACAACACCTACAAAGTACTTCTAGTTCCATACTTGTTCTAGGTAAAGCGAACGTCAAGCGTGCGTAGAGTTGTATCGGTGGTTGACAGAACTTGAGGGAATACTTGTCCTACCTTTAGCTCCTCGTTGGGTTCGACACTCTTACTTATCGAAAGAGGCTACAATTGATCCCCTATACTTGTGGGTTATCAAGACCTTTTTCTGGCGCCGTTGCCGGGGAGCAATAGCGTGGGGTGAATATTCTCGTGTGTGCTCGTTTGCTTTATCACTAAGTAATTTTTATTTGCTGTTCTTTATCTTTAGTTATGGATATGGAACACGAAATACCAAAAAAATCAGGTGTACTTGCTACTCATGGAGATGGGGAACCTCGTAAAACCCTCGATGCTGGTTATGTGAAAAATATTATGTACCACTTTAATAATCCTGAGAAAACCCCATTCAATTATGTAATGGGAGTAATGTTGGATCAACGTGAATACTTTAGGGATTACCGCTTGACACAAAAAGGGAAACTATTATGGGATCAAATTCATATATTGAATTGGTATGCTAGGAAACTATGCTTGAGATATGATTATACTTGTTGCTCTAAGGTGAAGGCTCCTCACCTTCCGTTTTTATGCGAATTTAATGATAATAAAACCTTAGCTTCTTATGCTAATGGTATATATGATTACTATGATGTGGAACAAATAGAAGAATTTGTTGCTTTTATGGGTGCTTATGAAATTGAATCTATGTTTAAAGAGTTTGAAGATTTTGATGATGTTGTTTATAGACCTGAAAATTTAGCTATCCTAAAATATTGTTATGAGAATTATGAATACATGTACGAAATTAATGCACTTATTGAGAAAGTCTCCGCTGTCCAAGAAGAGACTAATATTTTGCAGGAATCTATGGAAGAAGAAGTTGATGAAACAGTGAGCTCATTGGATGAAAAAGATGAGGAAGAGAGCGGAGAACAAAAGGAGGAAGAGCGGATTAGCTACCCGTTCCCACCTTATAATGAGAGTAACTCTTCAACTCATACATTGTTTAATTCCCGTTCGTGCTTACAGAAGGATGATTGCTATGATGATTGTTATGATCCCATTGATTCTTTTGAAATATCCCTTTTTGATGATGCTTGCTATGTTTGTGGCCAAGATGCCAATATGAATTATGCTTATGGAGATGAACTTGCTATAGTTCCTTATGTTAAACATGAAATGGTTGGTATTGCACCCACGCATGATAGTCCTATTATCTTTTTGAATTCTCCCGACTACACTATATCAGAGAAGTTTGCCCTAATTAAGGATTACATTGATGGGTTGCCTTTTATCGTTGCACATGATGATTTTGATGAATATAATATGTATGTGCTTGCTTCTCCTACTTGCAATTATTATGAGAGAGGAACTATATCTCCACCTCTCTATGTTTCCAATATGATAAAATTGCAAGAAATTGTTTATACTATGCATTGGCCTTTACTTTGTGTGCATGAATTGTTCTTTTATGACATGTCGATGCATAGGAAGAGAGTTAGACTTCGTCATTACATGATATATGTTACCTTGTGCTCACCACTAAATTACAAATCATTGTTAATTAAAATTGGCTTTGACATACCTTGGGATCCGGGTGGGTCCATTACTTGAGCACTATATGCCTAGCTTAATGGCTTTAAAGAAAGCGCTGCCAGGGAGACAACCCGGAAGTTTTAGAGAGTCATTAATTTCTGTTGAGTGCTTTTATATAGTTTAAAAACAACAAAAATAAAGAGGGGAACCCAAAACTTTTTCAGAAAGGAAAGCGAAAGTGAGAAAGACAAGCATTGTTGAAGCGGGAGCTAGCCATGAACTTTGTTCATTCTCACGGAAACTTTGTGAATCTTGATTACAGAAACTTTTCAATAAAAATAATTATCCCCTTGTACAATTCCATTGTATTATAAAAGTAATATGCCAAGGTTTGCCTTTAGGATGTTTACATTTGCTTGATGGTTTGTACGGTGCAGGACAGAAACATTGGCTGTAGTGCGCGATTTTACATTTCTAGCTGGAACATCAAATGGTTCTGATTCTTTTTGCACTGTATTCCTATACAAATTTTTTATTTGTCCTAAGTTTTGTAGAATTTTTAAAGTATCAGAAGTATGGTGAATGTTTAGATTATTACAGACTGTTCTGTTTTAGACATATTCTATTTTTGATGCATAGTTTGCTTGTTTTGATGAAACTATCAATTTATATTAGTGGATTAAGTCATGAAAAAGTTACACTACAGTAGACAAAATGCAAAAAAAAATGAATTGGTTTGCAACAGTACTTAGAGTAGTGATTTGCTTTATTATACTAACGGATCTTACCGAGTTTTCTATTGAAGTTTTGTGTGGATGAAGTGTTCGATGATCGAGAAGGTCTCGATGTGAGAAGAAGGAAGAGAGGCAAGAGCTCAAGATTGGGGATGCCCGAGGCACCCCAAGTAAATATTCAAGGAGACTCAAGCGTCTAAGCTTGGGGATGCCCCGGAAGGCATCCCCTCTTTCTTCAACAAGTATCGGCATGTTTTCGGATTCGTTTCGTTCATGCGATATGTGCAATCTTGGAGCGTATTTTGCATTTAGTTTTCATTTTTTATGGACCATGATGGTATGAGAAAGTCCTTGGTTGATTTATAGAATGCTCTTTGTACTTGACTTATATCTTTTGAGTATGGCTTTATAGAATGCTTCATGTGCTTCACTTATATCATTTGAAGTTTGGGTTGCCTATTTCTCTTTACATAGAAAACTGCCATTTTTAGAATGCTTTTTGGCTTCACTTATATTTGTTAGAGTGTGGGCATATCTTTTGTAGAAAGAATTAAACTCTATTGCTTCACTTATATCTATTTTGAGAGATGACAGGAACTGGTCATTCACATGGTTAGTCATAAAATCCCACATAAAACTTGTAGATCACTGGATATGATATGTTTAATTCCTTGCAATAGTTTTGCGATATAAAGATGGTGATATTAGAGTCATGATATTGGGTAGTTGTGGATTAGTAGAAATACTTGTGTTGAGGTTTGTGATTCCCGTAGCATGCACGTAAGGTGAACCGTTATGTGATGAAGTCGGAGCATGATTTATTTGTTGATTGTCTTCCGTATGAGTGGCGGTCGGGGACGAGCGATGGTCTTTTCCTACCAATCTATCCCCCTAGGAGCATGCGCGTAGTACTTTGTTTCGATATCTAATAGACTTTTGCAATAATTATGTGAGTTCTTTATGACTAATGTTGAGTCCATGGATTATACGCACTCTCACCCTTCCACCGTTGCTAGCCTCTCTAGTATCGCGCAACTTTCGCCGGTACCATAAACCCACCATATACCTTCCTCAAAACAGCCACCATACCTACCTATCATGGCATTTCCATAGCCATTCTGAGATATATTGCCATGCAACTTTCATCATCATCATATACATGACTTGAGCATTCATTGTCATATTGCTTTGCATGATCGTAAGATAGCTAGCATGATGTTTTCATGGATTGTCCTTTTTATGTCATTGCTACGCTAGATCATTGCACATCCCGGGACACCGCCGGAGGCATTCATATAGAGTCATATCTTTGGTATCGAGTTGTAATATTGAGTTGTAAGTAAATAAAAGTGTGATGATCATCATTATTAGAGCATTGCCCCAGTGAGGAAAGGATGATGGAGACTATGATTCCCCCATAAGTCGGGATGAGACTCCGGACTTTACAAAAAAAATAAAAGAGGCCAAAGAAGCCCAAATAAAAAAAGAGGCCAAAGAAGCCCACCAAAAAAACAAAAAAAAAGAGAAAAAGAGAGAAGGGGCAGTGCTACTATCCTTTTCCCACACTTGTGCTTCAAAGTAGCACCATGTTCTTCATATAGAGAGTCTCTTGAGTTATCACTTTCATATACTAGTGGGAATTTTCATTATAGAACTTGGCTTGTATATTCCGATGATGGGCTTCCTCAAATGCCCGAGGTCTTCATGAGCAAGCAAGTTGG
Source organism: Triticum dicoccoides (assembly GCF_002162155.2). Classification (NCBI taxonomy): domain Eukaryota; kingdom Viridiplantae; phylum Streptophyta; class Magnoliopsida; order Poales; family Poaceae; genus Triticum; species Triticum dicoccoides. The sequence continues at coordinate 542,379,824 of NC_041382.1, forward strand.
ATGCACACCCACTTAGTTTCAGTTGGAGCTTTCATACACTTATAGCTCTAGTGCATCCGTTGCATGGCAATCCCTACTCACTCACATTGATATCTATTGATCGGCATCTCCATAGCCCGTTGATACGCCTAGTTGATGTGGGACTATCTTCTCCTTTTTTGTCTTCTCCACAACCACCATTCTATTCCACCCATAGTGCTATATCCATGGCTCACGCTCATGTATTGCGTGAAAGTTGAAAAGGTTTGAGAACGTCAAAAGTATGAAACAATTGCTTGGCTTGTCATCGGGGTTGTGCATGATGTGAATATTTTGTGTGGTGAAGATGGAGCATAGCCAGACTATATGATTTTGTAGGGATAACTTTCTTTGGCCATGTTATTTTGAAAAGACATGATTGCTTTATTAGTAGGCTTGAAGTATTATTGTTTTTATGTCAAATGATAGACTATTGCTTTGAATCACTCGTGTCTTAATATTCATGCCATGATTAGATATGTGATCAAGATTATGCTAGGTAGCATTCCACATCAAAAATTATCTTTTTTTATCATTTACCTACTCGAGGACGAGCAGGAATTAAGCTTGGGGATGCTGATACATCTCCGTCGTATCTATAATTTTTGATTGTTCCATGCCAATATTCTACAACTTTCATATACTTTTGGCAACTTTTTATACTATTTTTTGGACTAACATATTGATCCAGTGCCCAGTGCCAGTTCCTGTTTGTTGCATGTTTTTTTGTTTCGCAGAATATCCATATCAAACGGAGTCCAAATGGAATAAAAACTGACGGAGATTTTTTCGGAATATTTATGATTTTTGGGAAGAAACATCCGCGGAGACGGTGCCCGAGGTGGCCACGAGGCAGGGGGCGCGCCCCTGACCCTCGTGGGCCACCCTTAAGGCGGTTGATGCCCTTCTTTCGCCGCAAGAAAGATAATATCCGGATAGAGATCATGTTAATATTTCAGCCCAATCGGAGTTACGGATCTCCGGGAATATAAGAAATGGTGAAAGGGAAGAATCTGAGAACGCAGAAACAGAGAGAGACAGAGAGACAGATCCAATCTCGGAGGGGCTCTCGCCCCTCCCATTCTATGGAGGCCAAGGGCCAGAGGGGAAACCCTTCTGCCATCTAGGGAGGAGGTCAAGGAAGAAGAAGACGAAGGGCCCCCCTCTCCCCTTCTCTTTCGGTGGCGCTGGAACGCTACCGTGGCCATCATCATCATCACCACGATCTACACCAACACCTCCGCCGTCTTCACCAACATCTCCATCACCTTCCCCCCTCTATCTACAGCGATCCACTCTCCCGCAACCCGCTGTACCCTCTACTTGAACATGGAGCTTTATGCTTCGTATTATTATCCAATGAGGTGTTGCCATCCTATGATGTTTGAGTAGATTTTCGTTGTCCTATCGGTGGTTGATGAATTGCTATGATTGATTTAATTTTATTGTGGTTATGTTGTTGTCCTTTGGTGCCCATCATATGATTGCGCGCGTGGATCACACCCTAGGGTTAGTTGTATGTTGATAGGACTATGTATTGGAGGGCAAGAGTGACAGAAGCTTCAACCTATCATAGAAATTGATGCATACGGGATTGAAGGGGGACCAATATATCTTAATGCTATGGTTGGGTTTTACCTTAATGAACATTAGTAGTTGCGGATGCTTGCTAATAGTTCCAATCATAAGTGCATAGAATTCTAAGTCAGGGATGACATGCTAGCAGTGGCCTCCCCCACATGATACTTGCTATCGGTCTACTAAAGTAGTCAATTGCTTAGGGGCAATTTTGCAACTCTTACAACCACTTTGCCACACTCGCTATATTTACTTTATTGTGTCTTTACTTAAACAGCCCCTACTTTTTATTTACATAATCTTTATTATCTTGGAAACCTATCGAACAACACCTACAAAGTACTTCTAGTTTCATACTTGTTCTAGGTAAAGCGAACATCAAGCGTGCGTAGAGTTGTATCGGTGGTCGATAGAACTTGAGGGAATATTTGTTCTACCTTTACCTCCTCGTTGGGTTCGACACTCTTACTTATCGAAAGAGGCTACAATTGATCCCCTATACTTATGGGTTATCACTTTTCCGGAGTTGTTCCTAGATGACTGGACCCCAACATTCCCGAGGAATGTGCTTTGCTTGACTTCGGTCTTGAGCACTTCTTTGACAATTTCAACAACAAACTTTGGCTCTTCACCTATTGGTACCGGCGCGTCCTTCATTTTTTTCATCTCAAGCTAGCGTATGGAGGAAAATGATAGGCATTAGTGGGAGATCTATTTCTCATTTTGCAAACCAAACCAAGCGAGAGAAACCAAACCAGCACAAAAATGGATTATTTGAAGTAACCAAACCAGCACACAAAATCTATACAAGAAGATGATGACTAGTGACCTGGAGACATGCAATTGTAACAATATGATCGCTTCATTAAGCCTAGAATGGTGGTTCTATATAAGATGGCTTCCCGAGTGAGCCGATCATCAAACTAACATTCAGATCAAATTTCATCATATCATAAAAAATGCAACAAATAGCTATAGCAAGTTCTGATATCTTTGTTGAACTATCAAACAACATCAAAGCATGGAACATAGCGTGTGTTCTTGACTGGCTCCGAATCAAACAACATCAAATCACCAAATCTGGCTATAAATCAAACAGGGCAAAGCATGGAGTGACTTACTATAGCAGTCTTGACTGGCTCCGAAAACCCGTGCTTCTTGCTGTTGTGGGTGGCCTTAAACAAGTCAATCATAGACAGCTCCTCACCCTTACGCTCTTCTTTCTGAAATATTTTTCAACAAAAATTAAAATGTTATTCAGCAAGAATCAAAAATTTTATTCAATGAGGAGCAAACGGTAAGGTCTCTAGAGAAAATTTCTCACAGTTGCAAAAATGTGTGTTGTGTAGTGCCTGGAACCAGCTCTCTGATTGTACATGACTTTTTCTCGATTCATCTTGTTCGGCACACAGGTTTCCTACAAAAAAGCATACTGTCAGCATGATCTAGCACTAGCATATCATGTGCAGAACATAAAGCATCAAACAAAGCAGAGACAAGCCTTGTGTCTTGGGGTAGACCACATCTCCACCAGAGCTTGCCATTCACCATCCGTTAGATCAGGCACCGGAGACTTAATGCTGACTTTATTTGCGGCTACGGTATCAAAATTATTCTTCTTGATCTGATGGCGTGTGTTCTTTGAATTTTTCTGCAGAATATCTTTGTACGTGGTCTTGATGGTCTCCGAGTCCGTGTTCATCTCAAAATTTGCCTACCAAGATAGCAAACAAGGTAGGAACAATATTAGTGATCATTCATAGGTGTAACAGAAAATAGATAGCACATTAACTCTGAAACAAGTAGCTTACAACAACTTTCCCAATGTAGTTCTCCAATAGACTAGCATTTTTTTGTATAGCTTGAAGTGAGGAAGAACCGGAAGATGACTTCTTGCAATGAGTCCACACTCAGAAGCAAGCTTTGCTGCCTACAGAGGCTTCTCTGGACGCTTCATCCCTTCGGCAATTTGGATAGGCACCTTGCTACCAAGCGACTTGGTGATCCTCTCTAGCCCTTTGCCCTTTCTAAGTCTAGTATTGGTAGTCATTGCATCTGAAAATGAAACTGAACTCATAAATTAGAATAGAAATCGACAAATGCAGGAATCGACAAAAGCATACATGATCCTTCCGTTTGGAAAATGCACTAGTAAAAGATAGCATTGCAAAGGTCAACTTGCCTGATTGAAGCACGAGTTGCTGTTCTTCTTCATTGATGACATCATTCCTGTCAATAGAAGGTGCAACAGGGCTGATGTCTGTGTGGACAGTGCCTGCTTCATCAATGCAGATGGTTCCTCCTTCATCTAGGAAGACAGTGCCACTTCCATCCATGCTGAGAGTGGTTCCTTCATCCATGGGCGGCAACTCATCACCCATTTGCACCGAGGTCTCAGAGTCCATGCGCAGCAGACTTTCCTGATGGTCCGTCGCAGTCGCCATCTTTGCTTTCTGCCTTGTGACTCTATCAAGGGTAGGTTCATCAGGTTCCAGGATCCTCCTTTTTTGTCCTAGAGCTGGGGCCATCACCCTTCCCGGAGGCATTGCAGCAAATGTTTCTGAGCTCTTCTTCTTCTTGCTAACTGTCTTCTTAACACCAAGCCTCTTCGTCCTAGATTCCTTCAGTGCCTCGTATAAACAGCACGGGAAAAAGCATTAGATCACAAGAGAAATATGCGAGCACAAGGAATAACATAGCATAAAATAACCCCAACCCTCCAAGCAAGACAGAGTTTGAACCTTAACAGTCTTGTTCACTACAACATCATCCACTTCCTCTCCATCAATAACTTCATCCTCCTTAGGATTGTACTCTGGGTCATCATTGATAACTCCACTACCTTCTTGAACCTCATCACTTCTACCTTCTTGTACACCATTTGTTTTCCTAATCATCGACGCTATTGCACCGATGCCAAGGGACTGTAACATCCGATTGTTCGTCATGATATTTCTAGCCCTAACCTTCTCGTACTCGGTGAGAGGATCCTCTTTGCATGATAAAGGAAACGTAACTATTAGGTGAATGTTTGGAATGCATGGACAGACAGCCAAACATATCTTATGAAATTTTATTATCATTTAATCCTAGTTATTCAGGTAAGGAAGACTAACAGCACATGGGAACAATTAAGCCAGCTTATTCAGATTGCAGCAATACATTTCACTTAGCATATTAAGACACAGATTTTATGAAACTGATAGTATAACCACAAGGAGCAAGTTGCATACCAACGGTTGGTCTCATGTTTGACCTTGTCATCCTTGCCATGGATGATCTTGAGGTGGTTCTTGCAAAATATAATAAACAACAATCAGATACAACATGGATAAAGTAAAATGATGCACTTGTATCAATAAAGGAAAGCATTTGGACCATCATGCACATACAGTGATGTACTGTTATTAATTAAGCAAACATGTAAGTGCACTAAACAAGCATGCATGTACAGTGGAAATATATGTACACTAAACAAGCAAGCAAGCAAAGTGCTACTGATAGAAACAAGCAAGCAATGAAGGAATTTGAAAAGAAGTAGGCAAATACTATTGATACAAACCCTAATTAATAATCAAGCAAGTAGCTTCTTCTCCATGTGCTACTGATACAAGCAAGTAGTGCTGATGGAAACCCTAATTAAGCATGTATGCTTGCAAGCAACATGTATGTTAGCAAGCAAGCAACATGAACTAGTGAATTGGTGTCATGTACACATGCTTAGACAGTCTGACAGCAAGCTAGACGAGTATATCATGAGGACCTTCAAAACAACTAGATGTTTCCACTAGTAAAGCATGAAACAACAGTACTTGCAGAAGTACAAAAGCAGATGAAAAAATTATTCTCAACTGCTCAATAAAGTTCCCGGTCTTTGCAACAACAACAAAAAAAGGCGAGAGGGCCACACGGGACGACCTCTGTGCTGATAAAGAAATGCTCATCTGAATCATGTAATTCCACTATAGCTTGGTGAGTGAACACAACACCGTCTACTTAACACAGATTGCTTTTGTGTTTGAGTACGGAAAGAATGCCATACCCGCAAAAAAAAGGACAGATCATGGGCAGCCATAGAAATATATTACAACATCTTGGGCCAGCACAAGGCATCAGTTTCGATGAAATCAAAGGGAAATAAACTTGTGGTTTCATAGGGGTGAATCGTGATGATGACAGCATTCACTTGGCCATACATCTCATCAGAGAGATACGACATAAACATCAGGTTCAGAAACATCAGTGACACAGCGCCCCGCTCACAAGAGCGGTAAACACGCCACGAACCAGACCAACGCACAAGCACAATATAACCAAACGCACAGCAAACCCATCCATAACCTCAAAACAACAGGAATGGGTAGCATGAGAGGCCCTGAGGGGCACCTTCTCCAAGTGCTACTAATACAAGCTAAGTAATTAGATCATACACAAGCAACATGAACCAGAGGGAGGTCTTCCTAAAACCTCATCCACTTCCTCATCCATCCCCATCCCCTAAAATCATGCACTTCCTCTCCATCAACATGAACCCTAAACCATGAGGGGGATCAAACAAACCACCAGGAGCTCCAGGAGTATCAAACAAGCATTTTTTAAGAGTATGACATGAAAGATCCAAACAAATAAACAATATATCTGATAAATAGTGCAACCTTTTAAACAGTAATAATAATAAGCATAAAAAAGCAATGTCTTGCAGGACGTGCAATTACTGTCAATTGGCCATTTAAAAACAAGCAGATTAGTGCTTGGCTGAGAAGGATACTCCACTCAATTAGTTGCCACAAGCGTCTGCTTCCAATTCTACATTGCCACAAATGATCGGAGCAAACTAAGAACTACTAGATGAGATCTAAATTGCCATAAGCACTTGCTTCCAATTCTTAGTGCATTAAACCACCAGCACTACAAGTGCACAAGGACACGCATGCAACATAACCAACTGTGACCCAAGCCAAGCACCATGAGTGAATCTGGCGAGCACGTTCTGGATTAGAAGGGTTCGAGCAGGGAGGGAGGAGCCGACACGCGAATCCTAACCCTAGATCAAAAAGAAAACGAATCCTAACCCTAGACCGACATGAACAAGAACAAGAACCAGGAGCTCGATGAACATGAACAACTTGTCCGATGAACATGAACAAGAACCACCAGGAGCTCGTAGATCAACTGAATCCTAACCCTAGATTGACCGAATCCTAACCCTAGATCGACCGAATCCTAACCCTAGGTCGACCAGGAGGGGGATCTACCAAACCCTAGAAGATCGAGGGGAGATGGGAGAGGAGAGGGGTACCTGTCGCCGTCATCGATCGTTTATGATGTGGATGATGTAGCCACCGTCGCCGATGTACTCACTATCGTTGATGTAGTCATAGCCCGGGCGGTCGATGTAGCCGTCGATGTAGCAACCATCATCGAGGGGAGAGAGAAGGGTGGATTCGTCGTCGGGGTGGGCGGCGCACCGCGGCACGGTGTGGCGGGGCGGCACGGAGCAGGGGAGGGAGTGGGAGCGGGGCGGCGCGGAGCGGGCGTTCGTCGGGGCGGAGCAGAGGAGGAGCGGCGCTAGGGTTGCGGGGTGGGGAATGGGAGAGGGAGGGGAAATTTTGGGAGGGGAGGGGATCTCGCGTGTTAGTGGGAGAGGGAGTGGTGGGTCCCGCCTGGTAGTGGGAGAGGGAGTGGAGGGAAATTTTGGGAGAGGGAAATTTTGGTGGAGGGAAAATTTTGGTGTGGGAGGGAAGTTCTTTTGGGTTTGGGGGTAGAGAAAAATAGGGTTTTTTGTAAACTTTGTAGAAATCATGGTTAAAATCATACCGAGTAGCTCAAGAAAACGCCGGTATTGCAAGTTTAGTATTTTTGCTACTTGGTAGGCCACATTTGATGATGTGACGCGGAGGTCTCCCATTTGTTTTTGATTTTTTCGAATTTTTTACGGTGTTTTCAAAAACCGGCCGATTTTATCGCGGCGGCCATCCGTGGCTAGGGTTTGAGCTATGCAAATCTGTTGTCGATTTTGTGATGAAATGCCTACCTGTGAAGCTGAAAAGCATTTTTAGTGAAAATAACGGGCAAGCTATGGAGGACCCGCGGTTCAAATTCCAGCCGGTTCCAGCTGAATCGGCCGAAGTTGGTCTGAATTGCCGGGAGTAGCTACGAGGGTTGGAAATGCATGCTTTTTGGCGACCATCCGTAAAATAGGGTCTACTTTGAGATAGACATGGAATGGTGCCGTTTGGGGTGACCCTCCTTGTAGCCGCTTCACGAAAAACGCATATCTTTAGCATTCAAAAAATGAAAAACGGTTTTTTTTGTTAAACAAGTTGGAACCTTGCTTTGGCAACATTGTTTGCCATCACAAGACGGAGGCATGCGCCAAATTTGGGCATATTATCAGAAACTATTCAACGGATGCGGCCATATCATTGCTAGTTTGGCTTGAAAGCCATGAATCTTCGTTCATGGTAGGTCGTTTTTGAGAACAATTTTCACGAAAATGCCGGTATTGCAAGTTTAGTATTTTTTCTAGTTGGTAGGCCACATTTGATGATGTGACGGGGAGGTCTCCCATTTTTTTGATTTTTTTGAATTTTTTACGGTGTTTTCAAAAACCGGCCGATTTTGTCGCGGCGGTCGTCCGTGGCTAGGGTTTGAGCCGTGCAAATCTGTTGTCGACTCTGTGATGAAATGCCTACCTGTGAAGCTAAAAAGCATTTTTAGTGAAAATAACGGGCAAGCTATGGAGGACCCGCAGTTCAAATTCCAGCCGGTTCCAACTGAATCGGCCGAAGTTGGTCTGAATTGCCGGGAGTAGCTACGAGGGTCGGAAATGCATGCTTTTTGGCGACCATCCGTAAAATAGGGTCTACTTTGGGATAGACATGGAATGGCGCCGTTTGGGGTGACCCTCCTTATAGCCGCTTCACGAAAAACGCATGTCTTTAGCATTCAAAAAATGAAAAATGGTTTTTTTGTTAAACAAGTTGGAACCTTGCTTTGGCAACATTGTTTGCCATCACAAGACGGAGGCATGCGCCAAATTTGGGCATATTATCAGAAACTATTCAACGGATGCGGCCATATCATTGCTGGTTTGGCTTGAAAGCCATGAATCTTTGTTCATGGTAGGTCGTTTTTGAGAAGACTTTTTCAAGGAAACGCCGGTATTCCAAGTTTAGTATTGTTGCTAGTTGGTAGGCAACATTTGATGATGTGACACGGAGGTCTCCCATTTTTTTTGTTTTTTTTGAATTTTTTAAGGTGTTTTCAAAAACCCGCCGTTTTCGTCGCAGCGGCCGTCCGTGGCTAGGGTTTGAGCCGTGCAAATCTGTTGTCGATTCTGTGATGAAATGCCTACCTGTGAAGCTAAAAAGCATTTTTAGTGAAAAAAACGGGCAAGCTATGGAGGACCCGCAGTTCATATTCTTGCCGGTTCCAACTGAATCGGCCGAAGTTGGTCTGAATTGCCGGGAGTAGCTACGAGGGTCGGAAATGCATGCTTTTTGGCGACCGTCCGTAAAATAGGGTCTACTTTGAGATAGACATGGAATGGCGCCGTTTAGGTTGACCCTCCTTGTAGCCGCTTCACGAAAAATGCATGTCTTTAGCATTCAAAAAATGAAAATTGGTTTTTTGTTAAACAAGTTGGAACCTCGCTTTGGCAACATTGTTTGCCATCACAAGACGGAGGCATGCGCCAAATTTGGGCATATTATCAGAAACTATTCAACAGATGCGGCCATATCATTGCTAGTTTGGCTTGAAAGCCATGAATCTTCGTTCATGGTAGGTCGTTTTTGAGAACGCTTTTTCAAGAAAATGCCGGTATTGCAAGTTTAGTATTTTTTTCTAGTTGGTAGGCCACATTTGATGATGTGACGCGGAGATCTCCCATTTTTTTGATTTTTTTTGAATTTTTTACGGTGTTTTCAAAAACCGGCCAATTTCGTCGTGGCGGTCGTCCGTGGCTAGGGTGAGCCATGCAAATCCGTTGCCGATTCTGTGATGAAATGCCAACCTATGAAGCTAAAAAGCATTTTTAGTGAAAATAACGGGCAAGCTATGGAGGACCCGCAGTTCAAATTCCAGCCAGTTCTAGCTGAATCGGCCGAAGGTGGTCTGAATTGCCGGGAGTAGCTACGAGGGTCGGAAATGCATGCTTTTTGGCGACCGTCCGTAAAATACGGTCTACTTTGAGATAGACATGGAATGGCGCCGTTTGGGGTGACCCTCCTTGTAGCCACTTCATGAAAAACGCATGTCTTTAGCATTCAAAAAATGAAAAACGGTTTTTTTGTTAAACAAGTTGGAACCTCACTTTGGCAACATTGTTTGCCATCACAAGACGGAGGCATGCGCCAAATTTGGGCATACTATCAAAAACTATTCAACGGATGCGGCCATATCATTGCTAGTTTGGCTTGAAAGCCATGATTCTTCGTTCATGGTAGGTCGTTTTTGAGAACAGGTTTTGAAGAAAATGCCGGTATTGCAAGTTTAGTATTTTTGCTAGTTGGTAGGCCACATTTGATGATGTGACGCGGAGGTCTCCCATTTTTTGATTTTCTTTGAATTTTTAACGGTGTTTTCAAAAACCGGCCGATTTCGTCGCGGCGGCCGTCCGTGGCTAGGGTTTGAGCCATGCAAATCTGTTGTCGATTCTGTGATGAAATGCCTACCTGTGAAGCTAAAAACCATTTTTAGTGAAAATAACAGGCAAGCTATGGAGGACCCGCAGTTCAAATTCCAGCCGGTTCCAGCTAAATCGGCCGAAGGTGGTCTGAATTGCCGGGAGTAGCTACGAGGGTCGGAAATGCAAGCTTATTGGCGACCGTCCGTAAAATAGGGTCTACTTTGAGATAGACACGGGATGGCGCCGTTTGGGGTGACCCTCCTTGTAGCCGCTTCACGAAAAACGCATGTCTTTAGCATTCAAAAAATGAAAAACGGTTTTTTTGTTAAACAAGTTGGAACCTCGCTTTGGCAACATTGTTTGCCATCACAAGACGGAGGCATGCGCCAAATTTGGGCATATTATCAGAAACTATTCAACGGATGCAGCCATATCATTGCTAGTTTGGCTTGAAAGCCATGAATCTTCGTTCATGGTAGGTCGTTTTTGAGAACACTTTTTCAAGAAAATGCCGGTATTACAAGTTTAGTATTTTTGCTAGTTGGTAGGCCACATTTGATGATGTGACGCGGAGGTCTCCCATTTTTTTTTTTGAATTTTTTACGGTGTTTTTAAAAAACCGGCCGATTTCTTCGCGGCGGCCGGCCGTGGCTAGTGTTTGAGCCGTGCAAATCAGTTGTCGATTCTGTGATGAAATGCCTACCTGTGAAGCTAAAAAGCATTTTTAGTGAAAATAATGGGCAAGCTATGGAGGACCCGCAGTTCAAATCCAGTTGGTTCCTACTGAATCGGCCGAAGGTGGTCTGAATTGCCGGGAGTAGCTACGAGGGTCGGAAATGCATGCTTTTTGGCGACCGTCCGTAAAATAGGGTCTACTTTGAGATAGACATGGAATGGCGCCGTTTAGGTTGACCCTCCTTGTAGCCGCTTCACGAAAAATGCATGTATTTAGCATTCAAAAAATGAAAAATTGGTTTTTTGTTAAACAAGTTGGAACCTCGCTTTGGCAACATTGTTTGCCACGGAGGCATGCGCCAAATTTGGGCATATTATCAGAAACTATTCAACAGATGCGGCCATATCATTGCTAGTTTGGCTTGAAAGCCATGAATCTTTGTTCATGGTAGGTCGTTTTTGAGAACGCTTTTTCAAGAAAATGCCGGTATTGCAAGTTTAGTATTTTTTTCTAGTTGGTAGGCCACATTTGATGATGTGATGCGGAGGTCTCCCATTTTTTTGATTTTTTTTGAATTTTTTACGGTGTTTTCAAAAACCGGCCAATTTCGTCGCGGCGGTCGTCCGTGGCTAGGGTGAGCCGTGCAAATCCGTTGCCGATTCTGTGATGAAATGCCAACCTGTGAAGCTAAAAAGCATTTTTAGTGAAAATAACGGGCAAGCTATGGAGGACCCACAGTTCAAATTCCAGCCAGTTCTAGCTAAATCGGCCGAAGGTGGTCTGAATTGCCGGGAGTAGCTACGAGGGTCGGAAATGCATGCTTTTTGGCGACCGTCCGTAAAATACGGTCTACTTTGAGATAGACATGGAATGGCGCCGTTTGGGGTGACCCTCCTTGTAGCCGCTTCATGAAAAATGCATGTCTTTAGCATTCAAAAAATGAAAAACGGTTTTTTTGTTAAACAAGTTGGAACCTCACTTTGGCAACATTGTTTGCCATCACAAGACGGAGGCATGCGCCAAATTTGGGCATACTATCAAAAACTATACAACGGATGCGGCCATATCATTGCTAGTTTGGCTTGAAAGGCATGATTCTTCGTTCATGGTAGGTCGTTTTTTAGAACAGGTTCTGAAGAAAATGCTGGTATTGCAAGTTTAGTATTTTTGCTAGTTGGTAGGCCACATTTGATGATGTGACGCGGAGGTCTCCCATTTTTTGATTTTCTTTGAATTTTTAACGGTGTTTTCAAAAACCGGCCGATTTCGTCGCAGCGGCCGTCTGTGGCTAGGGTTTGAGCCATGCAAATCTGTTGTCGATTCTGTGATGAAATGCCTACCCGTGAAGCTAAAAACCATTTTTAGTGAAAATAACGGGCAAGCTATGGAGGACCCGCAGTTCAAATTCCAGCCGGTTCCAGCTAAATCGGCCGAAGGTGGTCTGAATTGCCGGGAGTAGCTACGAGGGTCAGAAATGCATGCTTATTGGCGACCGTCCGTAAAATAGGGTCTACTTTGAGATAGACACGGGATGGCGCCGTTTGGGGTGACCCTCCTTGTAGCCGCTTCACGAAAAACGCATGTCTTTAGCATTCAAAAAATGAAAAACGGTTTTTTTGTTAAACAAGTTGGAACCTCGCTTTGGCAACATTGTTTGCCATCACAAGACGGAGGCATGCGCCAAATTTGGGCAAATTATCAGAAACTATTCAACGGATGCAGCCATATCATTGCTAGTTTGGCTTGAAAGCCATGAATCTTCGTTCATGGTAGGTCGTTTTTGAGAACACTTTTTCAAGAAAATGCCGGTATTACAAGTTTAGTATTTTTGCTAGTTGGTAGGTCACATTTGATGATGTGACGCGGAGGTCTCCCATTTTTTTATTTTTTTTGAATTTTTTACAGTGTTTTTAAAAAACCGGCCGATTTCTTCGCGGCGGCCGGCCGTGGCTAGTGTTTGAGCCGTGCAAATCAGTTGTCGATTCTGTGATGAAATGCCTACCTGTGAAGCTAAAAAGCATTTTTAGTGAAAATAATGGGCAAGCTATGGAGGACCCGCAGTTCAAATCCAGTTGGTTCCTACTGAATCGGCCGAAGGTGGTCTGAATTGCCGGGAGTAGCTACGAGGGTCGGAAATGCATGCTTTTTGGCGACCGTCCGTAAAATAGGGTCTACTTTGAGATAGACATGGAATATCGCCGTTTAGGTTGACCCTCCTTGTAGCCGCTTCACGAAAAATGCATGTCTTTAGCATTCAAAAAATGAAAATTGTTTTTTTGTTAAACAAGTTGGAACCTCGCTTTGGCAACATTGTTTGCCATCACAAGACGGAGGCATGCGCCAAATTTGGGCATATTATCAGAAACTATTCAACAAATGCGGCCATATCATTGCTAGTTTGCCTTGAAAGCCATGAATCTTCGTTCATGGTAGGTCGTTTTTGAGAACGCTTTTTCAAGAAAATGCCGGTATTGCAAGTTTAGTATTTTTTTCTAGTTGGTAGGCCACATTTAATGATGTGACGCGGAGGTCTCCCATTTTTTTGATTTTTTTTGAATTTTTTACGGTGTTTTCAAAAACCGGCCAATTTCGTCGCGGCGGTCGTCCGTGGCTAGGGTGAGCCGTGCAAATCCGTTGCCGATTCTGTGATGAAATGCCAACCTGTGAAGCTAAAAAGCATTTTTAGTGAAAATAACGGGCAAGCTATGGAGGACCCGCAGTTCAAATTCCAGCCAGTTCTAGCTGAATCGGCCGAAGGTGGTCTGAATTGCCGGGAGTAGCTACGAGGGTCGGAAATGCATGCTTTTTGGCGACCGTCCGTAAAATACGGTCTACTTTGAGATAGACATGGAATGGCGCCGTTTGGGGTGACCCTCCTTGTAGCCGCTTCATGAAAAACGCATGTCTTTAGCATTCAAAAAATGAAAAACGGTTTTTTTGTTAAACAAGTTGGAACCTCACTTTGGCAACATTGTTTGCCATCACAAGACGGAGGCATGCGCCAAATTTGGGCATACTATCAAAAACTATTCAACGGATGCGGCCATATCATTGCTAGTTTGGCTTGAAAGCCATGATTCTTCGTTCATGGTAGGTCGTTTTTGAGAACAGGTTTTGAAGAAAATGCTTGTATTGCAAGTTTAGTATTTTTGCTAGTTGGTAGGCCACATTTGATGATGTGATGCGGAGGTCTCCCATTTTTTGATTTTCTTTGAATTTTTAACGGTGTTTTCAAAAACCGGCCGATTTCGTCGCGGCGGCCGTCCGTGGCTAGGGTTTGAGCCATGCAAATCTGTTATCGATTCTGTGATGAAATGCCTACCTGTGAAGCTAAAAACCATTTTTAGTGAAAATAACGGGCAAGCTATGGAGGACCTGCAGTTCAAATTCCAGCCGGTTCCAGCTAAATCGGCCGAAGGTGGTCTGAATTGCCGGGAGTAGCTACGAGGGTCGGAAATGCATGCTTATTGGCGACCGTCCGTAAAATAGGGTCTACTTTGAGATAGACACGGGATGGCGCCGTTTGGGGTGACCCTCCTTGTAGCCGCTTCACGAAAAACGCATGTCTTTTGCATTCAAAAAATGAAAAACGGTTTTTTTGTTAAACAAGTTGGAACCTCGCTTTGGCAACATTGTTTGCCATCACAAGACGGAGGCATGCGCCAAATTTGGGCATATTATCAGAAACTATTCAACGGATGCAGCCATATCATTGCTAGTTTGGCTTGAAAGCCATGAATCTTCGTTCATGGTAGGTCGTTTTTTAGAACACTTTTTCAAGAAAATGCCAGTATTACAAGTTTAGTATTTTTGCTAGTTGGTAGGCCACATTTGATGATGTGACGCGGAGGTCTCCCATTTTTTTATTTTTTTTGAATTTTTTACGGTGTTTTAAAAAAACCGGCCGATTTCTTCGCGGCAGCCGGCTGTGGCTAGTGTTTGAGCCGTGCAAATCAGTTGTCGATTCTGTGATGAAATGCCTACCTGTGAAGCTAAAAAGCATTTTTAGTGAAAATAATGGGCAAGCTATGGAGGACCCGCAGTTCAAATCCAGTTGGTTCCTACTGAATCGGCCGAAGGTGGTCTGAATTGCCGGGAGTAGCTACGAGGGTCGTAAATGCATGCTTTTTGGCGATCGTCCGTAAAATAGGGTCTACTTTGAGATAGACATGGAATGGTGCCGTTTGGGGTGACCCTCCTTGTAGCCGCTTCACGAAAAACGCATGTCTTTAGCATTCAAAAAATGAAAAACGGTTTTTGAATTTTTTTACGGTGTTTTCAAAATCCGGCGGATTTCGTCACGGCGGTCATCCATGGCTAGGGTTTGAGTCATGTTTTTACCATTCAAAAAATGAAACTTATATTGTTTCATACATGAGCATGGACAAAAACCCATATTTTTATCTTTCATCCATGAGCATGCATTAAAAATTTCAATTCCCATCAATTACCAAACTAAATATTCATTGTTAAGAAATTGACATGTTTAGATGACACTGTCATACAACATCCATGAGCATGCACAAAATTAAACCTGATATACTTAACATTGACTTGTTCAGATTCCACTAACAAGCTTAAACCTAACATGCTTAACATTGCCACTTCATTTTCTTAACATCTTCACTCCTCCTTCTTCTCCTTCATCAACCTGATGCGCTCAGAGTGGCGAATCCCAACGCGGATGTACTCCTCTACCACAATTGGCATGGTCCTGTCGCCAAGCTGTGGGATTGCAGGTGCCACCACCATCGCAAGGTCGTCGTCCACCACCACCATAGCAAGGTCGTCGTCCGTCACCACCATAGCAAGGTCGTTGTCCGCCACCACCATAGCAAGGTCGTCGTCTGCCACCATCATAGCAGGGTCGTCGTCAGCCACCATCATAGCATGGTCGTCGTCAGCCAGAATAGGCTGCTCCTCGTCATCCCCGCTCTGCTCCTCGTCATCCCCTCTACTGCTCCCATTGCCTGGCCAAATGCAACAATATGGTGTTGTCGTCGTGCAGGTAGAGGAAGCCAAAAGGACAGGAAGAAGAGAGGCAGAGAGCTTACTTGCATCGTCATCGTGTTGGTAGTACATGCGGCACATGGTGTTGTCGAACATCTTTACGGTGAACATGGCGTCACCATTGTAGCGGAAGACAAGGAAGTACCCGAGCTGTAGCTCATGGGCCCGAGCGAAATGCTCCCAGCCGGGCCCTAGGTACATGTGGCCTTCACCATCGAACACCACCAACACGTCCCACAACATGTGAAGCCCACTGCCGGCCTCCCGCAGCTTCGCTTTGTGGGGCTCACGGCCGGCGAGCATCTTCGCAAACTTGTCAGGCAGCCTCTGCAGCGAGGGTCAAGCAGTGGTTAATTGTGGCAATAAAGCACTAGACAGCAGAGTGATGATAAAGAAATGAGTGATGATAAATATACCTGCTTACTGCAAGATTTCTCAATTACGATCTCGAAGAACTAGAAACCTTCCAAGCCAGCCATCTCACTTCTCTGAAAAGCAACATTGTAAATTAAACAAAAGGACTGGACAGAAATAGGAAACAAGCACTTCAAGACAGTAGAATAATTACTACATGTGTTTGCCAGGGCCTCAATTTGGAATACTACTATAAATGGCAATGGCCTCAATTTGCTCCTACTATAAACAAGCACATCAACATCAATAGCATAGTAAACTAACACAGCAATAGCAACATCATCAGGTGACCACCACCACCAACAACACTAAAATCTACTATAAATTGACCAGAACACAGCAATATAAATTGACTAGAACCATATCTACTATAAATTGACCAGAACCATATCTATTATAAATGGACCAATAGTGTACAGCAAAACAACAGTTTCAATATTACAATAGACAGAAGTCTCAGGTTTATCAAGCACAGCAAAACAATAGTGTGACTGAAGATAATTATCGCAGGAAATACTTCATGCATCATCAAGAGATTATGATCATTTCTGACACTGGCCTTTCTCAACCTTTTGAGCTAGCATGATCACATTACATGATGCACACATATGCAAACTTCTATGAATATAACATCAAAACAGAAAAAACAAGAGACCAAGAAAATCTTAGCAGTGCAAACACCTAGATAGAATTGTATTTGTACAAATCAGAACATAAGCACCAACATAGCAGTGCTTAGCATCATCAATTGTATTTATACACCTACATAGCAGTGCTTAGCCACTCAGGTAAAACATTACAAAAAGAAAAACAAATTAGAACACACTAGTGTCTCACTGCCTCATAATGCTCATACTTGCTGCATATCAAATGGCACGGAACATTCTACAGCTCATACCAAGTGTCTGATACATCTGTACTTATCTAATTCCTTAACTGAATACTTGACAAGAACCCTTAACTGAATAATCCTTAACTGAATAATCCTTGACAACATACTTCCCACTCTTATCAAAAGGCACAAAGCATACTTGACAACATAATCCTTAACTGAATCATTTCCCACTAATCAAACCCTAATATAATCCAACCCTAATCTAATATAATGCAGTCCCAATCAAACCCTAATCTAATCCAATCCCTATCTAATCTAATCCAATCTAGGCGACGACAAGAACCCTAATCTAACCAGTAGCAGAAAACTAATCCAACCAGGAAGGAGAGAGAGAGAGAGAGAGAGAGAGAGAGAGAGAGGAAGGATTCATACCTCGGGAGAGAGAGGAAGGAGTCGGTGGCGGTGGGAGAGGAAGGAGTCGGCAGCGGTGGGAGAGGAAGGAGCCGGCGGTGGTGGGGAGGCCGGCGGTGGGAGAGGAAGGAGCCGGCAGCGGTGGGTGGCGCCGCGATGGAGGGGAGGAGCTGGTCGAGTGGTGAGGAGAAGTGGGGAAAAGAGAGGGAGCGGGTCCACTTATCAGCGAGTTCTGTGTTTGCTACGTGACTGGTTTGATATATTGAAAAGGGTGGGCATAGATTACAAAACCAACAGCCTCTTCCTAGCCCAGTGGTTGAAACATAGTGAAATAACTGCCAGGTTGTGGGTTCGAGCCCCCGCGCGCGCATATTTTTTGGCCACGCGCATATTTTTGGTAGCTTGGGTACAATAGCAAAATGGCCCACTTGTCAGTGAGTGGGTCGAGTATCCCACTTGTCAGCGAGTGGGTCGAGTAGCCCACTTCTCAGGGAGGTGTGTGCTTGATACTTGACTAGTTTGATATATTGAAAAGGGTTGGCATAGAGTGGAAGACTAATAGTCTCTTCCTAGCCCAGTGGTAGAAACATAGTGAAACAAGCGCACGGTCGTGGGTTCGAGTACCCGCTTGCGCATATTTTTTTGCTCACAATGAAATAAAACAACATCACATCACAACCAAAAACAGCATCTGCTACAGCATGTGCATCTTCAGTTCACCAAAAACAGCATCACATCACTACCAAAAACTACATCAGTATCTTCATCACATCATTTGGCATTGTATCTTCACCATCTGCTACAACCATAAGTCTCATTCAGTGAAGAAATTTTATTCAGTTTGATATCCAAAATGCACAAGTGTTTTGCATCCAAAATGCTTACAAAATACTACAACCATCAGGATCACATCAAATGCTTACACAAGGAAATCAAATGTTTTGCATTTTGCATCAAATACTACAACCAACATTTTGTCACGGGATCACACCACTACAGCCATCAGGATCTTCAAGCATTTTGCTACCTGGAGATAATTGTAGTATATCAGGATCACCATGCATATGCACAAGAAGGAAAACTACATAGAGTTAGAAGGATCACCAAGGAGAGCAAATTTACCTTCATGTCCATTCGCTACTCATCGTCGTCGATACAAAAACAAGGAACTGTATGCCCACTCCTGTTTTCCTCATCATCACTACAATATTGCAGCATAGTATGATCAGTCTGGTTTTCCTCATCCTCGCTCTCATGTCCATCCGCTACCACCTTTCTTCTTTTCTTGACGCCTTCAACTGTTGCAGCACCAACGATCACACGTTCCCGGTCCCTTCGCACTCTGCTTTGCACCGGAACTTCCATAGAGTCATCATCAGCTTGCAACGGAACTTCCATAGAGTCATCATCTTGGTATGTTAGTCCACCATCACCGGGGCCCTTTTCCACTTCAGTTTTAGTCACACTCCACAAGTGTCTGTGCTGAAAGTTTTGCACAACTCACCATTTTCCGTGCAAAAGAGTGTTTGGCAGATAAAACACCATTGTTGCTTGTGTTGTTAGAATAAAGGGATCACTCTTATACCAGCACCTTGTAGTGTTGATGCTTTTGAAGTGGCCATCATATTTGACAAAAGAGTCTCTCTTCTTCTTGCTACCAAGCTCAAACCAGTCACAACGAAATAAGACAACCGAGCGATGGATGCCTCCACTAGAGTTGTACTACAACTCTACGATGCTTCTCAACTGACCATAGAAGTCAATGATCTCACCATCATGTGACCCCTTCTGTGTCTTCCTTTTTTTCCTCGCGGTCAACGGTGTGGTACCGGACACCGTCAGCAATGCATGCTGAATACACTCTCACTCGCTTATCCGGTAAGCATGCCAAAGCAAATAGATCATCACTGACCTTCTTCTCCTCATGCAACTTTCCAATCTGCACAAATAAACCATTTAGCAAACAATGGTATTTAACAATTGGTGAATAACACAGGAAACATAAAACATGTGGCTAAAGATCTCACATGATTCTTAAACAACTTAGCAAACCCCTTGGCAACCCTTTTATCAACATGGATATTGCTTTCTTCCTGATTTAACTCTTCCTTGCATTTCCTACAATGCCAACAAAACATGTGAATTAAAACATTAGGCTGGTGCCAACCCAAGCAAAAAAAATATAATGAGTGCACAAGATATAACGTACTCGATATATGGTAGAACCTCGGCGCAATTGCTGAGCACAAATCAAACCATCTTGTCATACTCATCACCAGCCTCCAAGTATTGTGAGGCTCCAAGAAAGTTCACACCATGGATGAAAACAGAAACATCACCACTTTGCGAATCAGACTGCTCTCTATTTCTGCCCGACCGGTTCCATCTTGTTTCCACATCACCAAAGTATCTAGAGCAAAAAGTCAAGCACTCGTCAACGACATATGCTTCAGCAATAGAACCATCAGGTCTTGCCGTGTTTCGCACATAACGCTTACAAGTAAGCATCCTTGTTTCAATTGGGTACATCCAACCGTATTGCATAGGGCCTCTAAGCTTGCCTCTTTTGGTAAGTGCACCGCCAAATGGACCATCACGGTGAAGAAAGCTGGAGGGAAAATCTTCTCGAGCTTGCAAAGAATAATTGGGCTTTCTTTTTCAAGTCCTTCCAGGACAGTTAACTTGAGTGTTTTGCAGCACGGTTCTCTAAAGAAATTTCCCAGCTCAGCAACCGCTTCATATATATCCTTTTCCATGATTCCTCGGAGGCCCGCCGGTAAAATCCTTTGGAGGAGGATGTGACAATCATGGGTTTTCAGTACTGAAAGCTTGAATCCATCAGAAGTAACACACTTTGCTAGGTTAGCAACATAACCATCTGGAAATTTCACCGCTCTTAGGAATTCACAGAATGCAAGCTTTTGTTCTTTACTCATTGTATACCATGCTCGTGGCATTTCAAATGAATCTTCATCTTCATTGTGCTGTAGATGCACATCTTCTCTTATGCCCATGTCCTCCAAATCAAGCCTAGAACTAACCGTGTCCTTTGTCTTCCCTTCAATGTTCAGAAATGTCCCTAG
This sequence comes from Triticum dicoccoides, assembly GCF_002162155.2. Taxonomy (NCBI): domain Eukaryota; kingdom Viridiplantae; phylum Streptophyta; class Magnoliopsida; order Poales; family Poaceae; genus Triticum; species Triticum dicoccoides. The sequence goes on from NC_041382.1 coordinate 542,400,481, forward strand.
CAGATTCTCGCATATGTTTTTCTCAATGTGCATTACATCGAGATTATGCCTTAATTTCAGATCAGCCTAGTATGGCAGGTCCCACAAACAAGACCTCCGGTCCCAACATTGACCTTCCTCACACTTTCTTTTCTTCGCCAGCTTTCCTGGTCTCACATCTTTCACCTTTTCAAGTTGCTGCTCCAGCTCTTCTTTAGTGAATTCAGCTGGCTTGTCCCAGGTTTCATTCTCACCATTAAAATATTTGCTTCTTCGCCAACGATGGTTTCAGGGAAGAAAGCGGCGGTGCCCAATATAGCAGATCTTGCTCCTTATTCTCTTTGAGCAAGGGTCTTTGTCACAATGGACACAAGCCTAATAACCCGCTGTGATCCTCCCAGACAGAGTGTGCAGAGCCAGGAAATCATGGATGGACCATATGATTGCAGCACATAGATTGAACTTTTCTTCCGGACTCAAGGCATCGTATGTAGGTACACCAGTCCAGAGCTGGAGCAGTTCTTCTACGAGGGGCTCCATAAAGACATCAAAATCCTTTCCTGGAGACTCTGGACCCAGGATAAGCAATGACATCATGAAGTTGGACTGATCCATGCATGCCCATGGTGGCAGGTTGTACGACACCACAAAAACTGGCCACATGCTATAAGACATGCTCATGTTCCCAAATGGATTAAATCCATATGTGGCAATGCCAAGTTTTATGTTCCTTGGATCTGCAGCAAAATCTAAATGTATACGGTCAAACTCTTTCCATGCGTCTCCATCCGCTGGATGGCTCAGCTCATTGTCCACAGGTTGCCGCTTTAGCTTGTGCCATTGTACCTCACGCGTTGATTTCTTCGAGATGAACATCCGCTGCAGCCTTGGTATCAAGGGAAAGTGCCTCAGTACCTTCTCCGGTATTGACTTCTTCCCATCAGCATCTTTCCACCTAGATGCATTGCATTTTGGACAGTTGTCATGCTTTGCTAAATCCTTCCGAAACAATACACATTTATTTGGGCACACATGTATTGACACATAATCTAACCCCAGCCTGCGGATTATGCTCAATAATTCATCATAAGATCTGGGAACACAACTATCAGGGAATTGCAAGCTCAAAAGACGGAGTATTGCGTTGAATGCGGCATTGCTAATCCGGTAGAAAGACTTGATGTGGAGTAACTTCACGGTGAAGGTAAATCTTGAAAATTTACCCCCTTCATGAGCTACGCGCTTCACCTCCTCTAACATCTCAGCAAACAACGACTTCTGTCCATCAGCACGATCTTCAGCATATTACAAGTCCTTCAATAGGCCAGGAATCCTATCATCTTCATGCCCATCCTCTTCCTCCAAAATAGCATTATCTCGCAAAACCTTTTCCATGAAATCAATGCCAACATCACCACCACCCATCATATGAGGGGCCTTTGTATCAGCTTCAAAATTTTGAGGTTGTCTGTCTAAAGTTCTCCATGATATATCCATCTATCATATGTGCTGGACATCCTATTAAGAAGCAGATGATCTTCCACTCTTCCTTGAGCCATTCTTGAACGGTTGAGGCATTCACAACATGGGCAAAGAATGTGAGCATCATTGGCAAAATTTGCCCAAACAAATGCCATGAAATCATCAACTCCTTTCATATGTTCTTTCGAAAACTTTCTAACTCCTTTTCTAATCCAGCTTCTGTCCATCTGCCAAAGATAACAAATTTTTGCAACTTAGCAAATCAATCTAAGTGCATCAACATTAATTAATGAAAATGGATGGAAGTAATGGAAGCTAAAACTCCAGAAAATTTTATATGCTAATTGCCTAACCACAACACTGAAACAAACCAAACTATAAATCAAATCAACACTGAAATTGGCATGAATTTATGTTGCAGAGAAGGCTAATTCAAAATAAACCAAACTAGCTAGCTAGCTCCTAACAAATACTATGCTGTTTCTATCAATTACAATAACAATTATCCTAACAATCTGTAGACAAACAATTGAAGACCAAGGCCTTGTTTCTGGCCTTGATAAATGAGAGGGGTTAACAGATATTGGCAGGGATTAAATCCCATCTAGCTGAAATTCCCCCCAAATCTTAACCGAACAAGGCCTGAACAATTCTTAACAAACAAGCTGAAGAACTCCCAACAGTACATCAAGAAAATTCATCTATGCAATATCTACCAAACAAGCAAGCTATCTCCTAATTCTTAACAGTGCATCAACAAAATTCATCTATGCTGAAGAACATCTGACAAAATTCTTCAACAAAATTCATCTATGCTCGGCGACGAGGTGCAAATAGTGAGAGAGGAGAGGGGTGCATACCGGGAGGTGTGCTTGCGGCGGCGGCGAGTCCCCCATGCTCGGCGAGCCTCTCCTTGTGTGGGCGTCATTCCTGCGCTCGCCCCCATCACCGCAGGTGGCCCACGCCCCTGCTGGTCGCTTCGGCAGCCAGCCCCGCCTCCACACCCGCCGGTTGCTTCCGCTGCTGCCCCCGCTGCTGCTGCCCTCGCCGGGGATAAGGCGAGCGGCGAGACTGTGGGCGAGGTCACCTGCGGCGAGGCCGTGGGCGAGGTCACCTATGGCGAGGCTGTTCCTGCCCCCGCCCCCACCACCGCCGGTTGCCCCCACCCCTGCTGGTCGCTTCAGCCGCCGGCCCCGCCCTCGTCCGCCGGCCACGCCCCTACCCACAGCCCGCCGCCACCTGGTCGGAAGACCTAGAAATTTTTGGCTAAGTGTTGGCTCTGCCCGCAGCCCGCCGCCACCTGGTTGGAATAGGTCCCACTTGTCAATGACTTAGATTTGGCGCTATAATATAATATACAGAGCCATTCTGCTAGATGGACAACAATCCCTCTCAAGCCCAGTGGTAGCGAACAAGTTAAACAGCGCGAGGTCGTGGGTTCGAGTCCTGCCTTGCGCATCTTTTTTACTAACAAATTTAGGGCCTGTCAAGTGGGTCCCTCCTGTAAATGAGCTCTTGTTGAATATACACATGTAAGCGAAAATGACAACTAAGCACTCCACATAGGCGAGACTGCTGAGGTGGCCGCCTAATCATACAACTGCATTAAAACTCAAGTGTAACGACCATTCATATTGGTCGTAATTTGTTAGAAATGAGGCATGAACCAGGGTTGTCTGCTTTATGACCATTTGCTCTAATTAAATTACGACCTTTCTGACTAGAATGGCGTTATGGGTTAGGGTTTGGAGCCCCCTGAACAGCTTTTGACCAATTAGTCTAAAATGGTCATAAATTTATGACCAATTCTTCCAGGGTCACTGACAGAAGGTCATAAGTTGACATATTTCTTATAGTGTAGATAAAGCTAGGCGGATAAGTAGTTCCTTATAGTCAAGAGGACCCATGCTACTACTTGTTCCAAAGAAATGCACACCATCGAAATAGTCCATCTATATCAATATACATAGAGAGGGAATATTTTTTTTACAAGAGAGGAAATAGTTCATCCATCCATAATGCCCTGCTGCTGGTGCAACATCTTCTTGTTCATTTCTTCTTCTTCTTGTTCTCATTTTCTGTGAGAGACGGCTTCGCAACAAGCTCTCTGGACCTTGTAGCTATCTCGAAACTCACACGAGCATCGAGGGCAGCATATTTTATCCGATCATACGACAAGGGATAATTCTCCCATCCAGACGACCTTAATGCCAGCGTCTCGTCACCCTTATGAAGATTTGTTCCTAGCACAAAATTTGCTACGTCGAATAGGGATGGTGTCGGTTTATCACAATCTTCTACAGGAATTTTTATTCTGGTTTGTGGGTCAGCGATGCTTTTCAAATCAAGGTTGTACGGCTCCAACTTCTGTTTGTCCCCTGCGATGGCTTCCCCACAGAAGTTTATGTCCTCCCGAGACAAGAAATCGTGAAGCTCACCTGGTATGGAGGGCGCCTGTATGATGTGGTACACCAAAACATCATCTTCGAGTCACAGCTGAAGGACAGTGGCGCGTTGGATCTTCCCAGTGGCACGCTCCGTGTACTCTACGTCGAGACCGATGACATTCATCTCCACCTTTTGGAGGGAGTTGGATACATTGTTGATCCACTTCCAAACAACCCTTGTGTGGTCGGTGACTGTGGCAACTATGCTCAAAGAGCCTTCGACGAGGACATGTTGGACGCTAAAAGCCTGCATCTCGATCTCTTTCGCCATTTGGAACCGCTGGACCGGAGGGCTATGGTTTGGAGAATTAGGATTAGATGGCTAATCTAACTGAAGAAGATGATTATTTATAGGGGCTTCGGAATTACTCCAGGAGGATGTGAAGAGGTTAAAACAATGTGAATGCAGTGTGGTTTGTATGCAAATGAAGATCAAGGAGTAGTGAAAAAGCAGAGGAAATCGGTTCCCGATGGAGAAGTAAATGGGAGAAGTTATGTGCATTCATGAGGAGAGGTGCGGTGGTTTGACTACTGCATGCAATGAATTGGACGGGCTCTTCGGTTGCCTTTTCTGTCTCCCACGTGCACAGAGTGGCCAACTTGCATGCTGCAGTTTATTGGCTAGAGTCGGGCTGCAGTTGCTCATGCGTACGCTAATTAATGCTGTGAATGTGAGGCATGGAGGGAAATGGGCGCATGCAAAATGGTATATACGTAGACAAATTAGAGAAATACTGAAAAAAGTTATGCGCAGACAAAAGTGGACCGGAGGGAGTACTACTCATGTTCCTACTATGGTTAAGGAATATCCAGTTATCCTCAAAAAATAAAAGTCCTTCGCGCTTCCGCATGCACGAGAATTTGGTTCTGCTCGCAATATGGATGATAGCTGGAGGATGAAGTGAACCCAAAGGCATGCTAGCACAGGACTGTACTCATGTTCCTACTACTCCTACTAGTAGGATTAGTACAACTGTGGTACACTTGATGGTCAAAATACTATTATTCATCCGGTCCTCACATCGAAGTGACAAGACCCTGCGCCCGAGGTGACACCAGTCCAGGTGGCGTGTCCAGGTTACCAAAGTTAGCCTCACCTTGTGCACTGTGCAGTCACTGTCACCGCCGTTGTATAGCATGCCTCGCCTCGTCTCCTCTCCCCTAGCACCACTCCATCTCCATCTCCGTCTCGCCGGAGATCCTGAGGTCACTCTTCATTATCTCACTGTGCCCCCACATACCCTCGCCTCGCTCGCCTCCCCCAGTACCACTATTCCCTCGCTAGCCGCTCCAGCACCGATAGCCTTCTCCCCCGTAAATCAAGCCCCCCCAAACCCCACCTTCCCAACTCCACCATGGACGAATGCGAACCGCGCATGATCCATATGAGCCGCGATTGGAGCAATCTCCCCAGTGACGTCCTCGACCTTTGTTGTTCGTGTATGGATATGTTGAGCACTCTGTGGCTGGCTGCATGCTCGAGGAGCATGCACACGGCCATCATCGAAGCGAGGCCAAAGCTTTTCAAGACACCCTGCTTGCTGCTGTCTGGCCTTGCGAGATTGGCTCACCATGATACGGAGGTGTACATGATGCCCCTCGACTTCAACCCAATCTCCATTAGCCGAAACTTCTTTGCAGGTATGTAGTGGGTCACCATACATCATTTCCCTCGACTTTGATCCGATCACCATCGCCCAAAACTTCTTGGAAGGTATGTACTGGGTCGGCATGAACTCCCACTGGATGGTTGTCGTCAGAGAAGACGGAAAAAAGTTGGTGCTCGTCAACTTCCAGACCTCCCATGAGATTATCCTTCCTCCGTTGGATTATACAGAGTTTTACCATCCCAGTCCTAGTCATCTAGATTACCACGTCAGTTGGACGGACCTTGTTTTGCAGAAGACTGTAATCTGCCAAGTGCCCACACGACATACAAATTACGCAGACTTCAAGCTAATTGCCTTGTTCGACCGCAGACTCGCCTATCTTTACGCTGGTGCCTTCTTTAGTTGGAGACAACTCAGCTCGCAATGGATCATGGTCAAAGTTGATACTCACTTCTGTGATGCTATTGAACACAATGGCATCATCTACGCAATCGACAAAGCAGATGGCACCACGTATTGTTGGGACGGCGCGTGTAAGTTGTTTCTGTCTCATGTTAATGATGATGCCATGACACTGTTTGAACTTTTTGTGATGATTGGCATATCCCTCTTTGAGCAGAATTTGAGTAGAACTATGGCAATGTATTAGAGACGCCGTAAATCAGCTATATTTGGAATGAGTTAATTCATGCGATTGTGATCATGTCATTACAGCCAATTTGTACCCCTGAATAATCAAACGGTTAGGAATATATGGATATTCTCCTTATTTTACAGTAATCTATATACTACTACTAAATATGAGTGTCTATCAATGGCCATGTTAGTTTCCTCATTTTCATGATGTAGAAACATGCACCACACTATTGGTTTCATCTAACCATACATTAGGGAAGTAAATGTGCATATGGAGAACTCTACATTTGGAAGTAGTGAAATCCTGTAATGCTTACCATGTGTACATACCTATATTCGCCCTTCAGCAATCAATGGCTAGAATAATATCCTCACAAAATTTTTGCCCATAGAATATGAGTATATAACAATGCATGGTCTGTTAGTTACCTTGAAGAATTTGTTTGGAGGACAGAACATGATTCCATAACATGCATGACATGGTAGTTTCCTGTGAAGAATCGATTGCGAGATAACATGAGTATAACCATGCATGGCACTTCTATAATTTTGAGCCCAGTATACATTTCCCTGTATTTTCCTCCCATTTCCAACAGGGACATATCAATGCTGATCTTACATTAACAATGTTGATCTTACATTAACAATGTTGTTTGTTGCATTATCCTACTCATACTATGAACAATGCCGATCTTACATTAACAATGAGTGTCCTTTTTGATATGATGCAGTGTACCTACAGTTACTGCCCTTTGTAATCACACCACCTTTGCCAAAAACATGGAAGCACAACTGGTTCCTCGCTCGATCAGACGACGACAAAATACTGATGATCATTCGGACACATGAGTCGTAGAAGTTATATTGCAAAAACCCCACTGTATACAAGCACCGTGAAATACGTGAGTATCCGGACAGTGGCTGTTACATCTATGAGCAGGATACCAGCTTGTTGGGGCCTTCAGGATTTTTTAGTTGGAGGCGGGTAAACAGCCTTGGTTCACACTCTGTGTTTCTCGGACTCAATTATCCGATTAACCAGGAGATCACCGTTGGCAAGGACCTTGATGGCAGAGAGGCTCTGTTTGCTATGGGAAATTGTGTCTACATGGCGAGCCCTAGGAGTTCGGGAGCAAAGAAGGTGAGAATGACAAAGGCATCCGGATTAACTTTGATCTCAATTATGACATGCAATGATGTGGTTCAAGCCTTCAGGTTGATAGGTAATTGGGCTGTTGCATCGAAAGGGTGGAGTACTGGTGTCTCCGGATCATTGGTCGCTGAAGCGGGGCTGCAAATTATGATGGTGTTGGATCATATCTTCGAATGACTTTGTTGTCTTTGCTGCTTGTTTTGGATGGGTAGTTGTTTCTTTTGTTATGCATATTCCTTGTCATTTGGTCATCCTCGTCTATGTCACTCTTGCTATGTAATAGTTGGCTCTGTTTAGAATGTCATTCTCGTCTGGATCACGAGAGTCTGAGCGCTGCAGATGGGTGTGTTTTGGTGGTGTAGCAAGACTTCTTATGAACTATCATGTCTTGCTGTTTATGTCAATAGTAGTCACTAGTCAGTGTTTGAATGTTATATATATCGTTGTTTCGAACTGTTTATTGTCTCGAACTACTGGTGGGATAAATGAGGGCATCACCATTCTCTAGTGTTCAGACTGTATCTCCTTTTTTCAAGTTATATAATTTGAGATTAGTGTCTTTTTGATGATGTACACTTGCTTGGGCCAGTGAGGTGTCGTTGAATATGGGCCGAGTAGTAACGCAATGCCAAACAGGTCAATTATGACTCTCAGGTCGGGCTCTCAAAAGATCCTAAAAAAAGGCCAGGCTCTCCAAAAAAGAAAGAATAAGGACTCTTAGGCCGACATGTGGGCGCCACCGGTGTTTTCGTGCGCTTGCACGTCGAGAGCATATTGGCGCGTGTTTGAAATTCAAGATACCTTTTCATCCCCCATCTCCCTCCCCTCCCCCACCTATGGAATCTCGATTCCTACTCCAGTTCCCCCAAATCCCCCTCCTGTACTCCCTGTACTCAAGCTCACTATCATGTCGCCGATCAACGCGGATCTCCGAGCCGGAGATCCTGAGGTCCGTCCTGCCTTCGGTCGCTGCGTGCTGTCGCTCAACAGTGGCATGGCGGCGCTTGATGACCAGTTTGCCGGCAAAGTGCTGATGGTAACCATCAACGGCGACTGGCCTCCTGTCTCGCCAGACGACCTTGCCAAAGCTCTTGGCATTGCGCACGGCATCCAAATAAGTGACTTTCTCGTCGAAGTCTGTCCGCCACCGGCTGATTTCTTCATCAGGTTCCGGACAACTTTCGATTGCAGTCGTGTGTTCGAATCTTCCTGGCATTTGTTCTGCGATGGCACGCTGGTGAGCTTTGATCGGTGGCACCCAGGATGGGGCTCGGTGCCCTCTAAGCTTGAGTTTTTAACAAAGTTTACCTTCCATGGCATGCCTCAACGTGCTTGGAACAGCGAGTCCATGAATGAGCTTATCAACGACCTTGGAGGTGAGCTCGTAAGTATGTTTGTTCCTCCAGACAGCTGGGTTGTGACGGTTATGGCATGGATGAAGAAGCCGTCCACCATACCGAAGGTGATTTGTGTTGAGATACCGGTGCAGGAACCGGGGTTGTACTATTTGTCGCCACCAAGGCCGTCACGGACCACACTAGGGATGTACCTGTATCGAGTGTTCATGCATGTCGAAGAAGTGGTCAATCTATCAATCAAAGTCCTGCCGCCGCCGTTGGTGCCAGGGTCTGTCGACGACGTCCATTACAGGAGTCAACGTCAGACTTTCCCCATGTTGCTCGGAATGATGGATGGCATAGGGCCTACTCCATCACGCGGCAGAGGCCACTGCTTCTTTGGGAGAAGTGGCATGGCTGGCTGCCTGGATGTGCTCTCATTTGAGGTAACAACTGAATCTTGTCAGATACTAGTTAAATCCGAGCTATGGGTGTGAAGCACTGATGTGCCAGTACATTTGATTGTGACCTGTTCTAATTTTGTACCTGAACTTTTTTTAGAAAGGGTTGTACGTCAACTTAATGTGCTAGCAGAACTTATTGTGTTGTCTGTCTGTTTTCTTTGCACAGCATTCAAGATATTTCCCTGTCATTGATAAAGACGATGAACCGTTATGTACGAGTTCATTGGTTTCAACATAGCCCTACCCGTAGCGATCCACTGCTTCCATCCTGATTATGCCGCCTGCGTGAAATTTTTGTATGCAAGTTCAGTGTGCTATGATGTTCTATATGATTGTGTCAACTATATAAGTTTTTACTGAGCATCAGCAATGCATATGGCTGAAAGATGTATTTACGAGCATCGACCGATGGGTATCTCTCTCTCTCTCTCTCTCACACACACACATACGCACAAGTGGGACCCGTTGAATTATTTCTTTCCTCGTGACAGCTTTTAATTAGGTTCCACTGTAATCTAATTTTTTTCTTAAGTTCTTAATTGAGCTCAGTGACTTCAAAAAGTTGTACAGAAGCCTTGTTTGGGCCTTTCCGGCGTCGCTGAATATGGGCCGAGTAGCCATGTTAGGTTCTACTGTACTACACAATGCTTTTTTCAACATTAGCAATGCAACTAGGCCGACAGTTGTACACAATATCCGGGTCAACCTGTTATTCTCCGCCCCGCTGGGCTGCAAACTTTCCTAGGAGGTATGCATTAGGCTTAACAAGAAAATGGACTTTAAGAAATAATAAATGGGATGTAATTATAATAACTGGACAGTAACTATAAAAAAATGCACCAAACATGTAATTAGTTTAAAAAATATATTATTTTCAGAATTTGAAAATTTTAATTTCATTACTTATTGTGCGCGAAATATTTCGTTGGATTTTAACGTAATACAACTTTATTTTGATATTATATTTAATCTGGCTAGAAATTTCGGATAAAAAAATTTCGGATCCCATAAAAATGTGGGATTTTTTTCAATTCTGTTTTGAGCAGTTGGTTGAAATTATTAATCGTTGTCCTAGCTAGAAAATGGCTGTACTTTTAACAAACTGTAAATGGGCTGTAGTAAATTTCATTAGAATAAAAAATGGGTTGTACATTCTTACAAATCGCAAATGGGCTATATGTTCTCTTCCACACACTTGTGGGCCTTCTAAGTTGACATGTCCCCTAAAAAACTAAGTTGAAGCGTATGCAAGGCTTTGTTAACAACACACGGTTCTGGCAGCTGTGGCCGTTGGATGTCCATCCAACGGATGTTGTGCTTCTTCTTCAATCTCGGATATTCTTGCTTCAGCCGCCCAAAAAATGATTCCTCCCCCTGACATCTGGGGCGCACCGTTTCGGAGACTGACCTATGGGCCTACTAAGTTGACGCGTACCAAGGGCTTTGTCAAGTTAGTCAATATAAATGATTCTAGCTACAGTGACCGTACGATGTCTATCCAACAGTCGTAGTGCTTCTTCAACCTCTGGTATTCTTGCTCCAACCGCCCAAAGCAGCGCCGGTCGTGTCGCGTGCTCCTGACTCCCATGGCCGGCTGTGATGTCGTGGAGGCCTCACCGGCCCCTACCACTCCCACCGCTGGCCAGGCCATCCCTCTAGTCACCCACACCCCCTGTTATTCCGCGGCGATGGCAGCCTCACACCACAGACGAACCAGGGAACCCTCGAACTCCTCTCCGCGCGGGCTTCCACTGCCGCGTCTTTCCCGGCTCCGCGTCGTCCCCTTCCTAGGCCTCCCTGTCGTCCACTACCCTTGTGCTCTCAGCAGGGCGAGGTCAACATGGTCAAGGAACGGCTTCCATCGGACGTGGACTGTACGTGGAGAGGCGGACAGCTGGGTCCACGACGACAGCAAGGAAGTGCCTCCTTATTATGTGGAAAATAATGATTCCTCCACCTGACAGCAGGGACCCACCGGACGGGCCACCGTATTTCACGAAAAACACATTTCCCCCTGACTGCTGGGACCCACCGGACGGGCCACCGTATTGCGCGAAAAAAAGTTCCCCCACTGTCAGCTCGGACCCACCAGAAGTGCCTCCTTATTACGCACAAAAAAATGAATACTCCCCTTACTGGTTGGGACCCACCTTGGTGAGAGGCTGACTTGTGGGCCTACTAAGTTGACGGGGACGGAGTGCTTTGTCAACTTAGTTAATATGAACGATTCTAGCTCCAGTGATCGTACGATGTCCATCCAACGGCCGTAGTGCTCCTTCAACCTCTGATCTTGTTGTTCCAGCCGCCCAAAGCAGCGCCAGTCATGCCGCATGCTCCTGCCTCCCGTGGCCGGTTGTGCTGCCGCGGAGGCCTCAACGCCCCCTACTATTCCCACCGCTGGCCAGGCCATCTCTCTACTCACCCACACCCCCTGTTATTCTGCGGCGATGGCAGCCTCACACCGCAGCGAACCAGTGAGCCCTCGTACTCCTCTACGGGTGCGCATCCACTGTCGCGTCTTCCCCAGCTCTACGCCGTCCCCTTCCTAGGCCTCGCCGTCGTCCACCGCCCTGGGGCTCTCGGCGCGGAGTGGTTAACATGGTCAAGGAACGGCTTCCATCGGACGTGGACTATACGTGGAGAGGCTGACAGCTGGGTCCACGGCCGCAGCAAGGAAGTGCCTCCTTATTACGCTTAAAATAATTATTCCTCCACCTGACAGCGGGGACCCACTGGACGGGCCATCGTATTTCACAAAAAAATGTTTCCCCCTGACTGGTGGGACCCGCCAGCTACATCTTCGCACGCAAGAAAGTCCGTCCGGGGAAAAAAAGATTCGCCCCCCTGAATGCTGGGACCCACCAGCTACATCTTCGCACGCAAGGAAGTGCCTGACAGTCGGGACCCACCTGGTCGAAGCGTATGTAGCATTGTCATTCTAGTCGCAAACATGTATGTACATACTGGTCGATGTAGAGGCGCACACGTGTCGTAGAGGAGGCACGCACGTAGCATGTACACGTGCGTACAGCGCCAGGGTGCAAGAAAGTAAATATGGCCACGTACGTACATACAGGCGGGGTCTCGAATGCTTACTCGCGCGTACGTACGGCCAGGGCTCGTGTACATGGATGGGTCGGAACTGAGAAACACCGTCATCGTCGTGTTCATGGGGAGCCAACCGGCTGGGTCGGAATGGAATGCGTCGTCGTGTTCATCGGGAGGGCTTGGACGGAACAACCGACGTAAACAAGGCCTGGCGTACCGCAGAACGGAGGAAACGGCCTTGTGTTTGACTGACCACGTTCAAAACGGGATCCTGTTCATTGGGAGGGGTCGGGCGTACCCAAAATGAAGGAAACGGACCTCCTACGGTCAAAACGGTGGTCCTGTTGATCGGGAGGGGTGTGGCATTCTGCAAAACGGAGGAAACGGACTTGTGTTGGAGCGCTAGGTCGAAATGTGGGTCCTGTTCATATCCACCGTCGACCCCGTCCAGCCTCCACCGTCTACTGTTCATCCACCGTCGACCTCCTCCAGTCTCCACCTGCGATTGTCCATCCATGGGCTCATGTTCATCCAGCCTCCACCGCACGCTACTCCACCGGCTACTGTTCAACTAGTCCTCTCCACGGGCTCCTGTTCAACCACCCCTCCATGGGCTACTGTTCATCCTGCCCTCCACGGGGTGGTCCTGTTCATCCTGCCCTCCACGGGGTCCTGTTTATCCAGCCCCAACTGGCTCGATCGATCGAGGTCCTGTTCATCCAGAGGCAACACCACGGGGTCCTGTTCATCCACCCCCACCGGGAACTGTTCATTCAAACCCCCCAGCAACGCTCATTGTTCATCCAGAGGCAGCATCGATCAGCTTTAGTTAGCAGCAGTAGTGAAGGAATCGCTCGATCGGGTTCAGTTAACAGCCTTCGATTGATCGCTCGGGTTCAGTAATGCGTAGCCTGCAGTTCAATCGCTCAGGTTCAGTTAGAGCACAATGCCTCGCTCGGGTTCAGTTATAGCCCAACGCCTCGCATCCACACGCGTGCGTGTATGAGAGAAACGCGCATCGCTCGGCCCCGACCACCCACCGTAACCGGGAACACCCCGATATTTTCCTTGCCTTCGCTTCTACCACAGTTTTTTCCGTCATGGACGGCTCAGAGAATGTCATGCAACTGCGTCTTCGGGCCGCCCAGGATGAAAAGCCCATTTTCTGTCATGATTTTTTGTCATAGAAGTCGGACCCCACCACATCTATGATGATACCGGGTTTTGTCACAATTATCGTCACAGAAGTGTCATAGGTATGATAGAAATTTTTTTCGTTCGGCACAAAATCTCACGGATGTGTCTTTTTTATAGTGGATAACCAGCAAGAGAGGCCCGCTCGGGGCCGCGACAAGAAGCATTAAGACGACGGTCATGACCGACGACGAGTCTGGCGAGCATGAGTTCCGGAAAGCTACGAAAGCCATGTGCATCGACGGTGGCGCCTCGCTGCACACCTCTCACCGCCAGCTCAAGCAGTGGGCGCGTGAAATCACAGCAGCGAAACCATCATTCGATGCTCAAAAGCCACTAAAGTGGTCCAGCACGCCTATCATTTTTGACACTGAGTGCCACCCTGATCGCACAACTGCGATCGGGTGTTTGCCGTTGTTGGTTTCGCCAACAATACACAACCTCAAGGTGACAAAAATGCTAGTTGACGGCGGGGCCGGTCTGAACTTGTTCTTGCCTATTGTGATCAAAGGGCTGCAGATTCCTGATGGAGACCTCGAAGAGATGGGCACATTTCAAGGGGTCAACCCGGGAAGGAGTCAGCCGAAGGGTAAGGTCACACTACCCGTGACGTTTGGAGGCGAGTTGAACTATAGGACAGAGAGGATTGTTTTTGATGTAGCCGAGATCCCCTTGCCCTACAACGGGATCCTCGGCCGCCCGACACTAGCCAAGTTCATGGCGGAGTCACATTACGCCTACAACACGCTGAAGATGCCTAGGCCGATGACCATCATCACCGTCCCCTCTGACAAGAAGGATGCGCTGATCTGCGCTAACCAACTCTACCGAGAGGCACTTGCAGCGACCGCCGCCAAGGCACTTGCTCCAGCCGCCGAAGCCCCGGGAGGTAAGAAGACCGACAAGACCTCTCGCACCCACTCCGGCAAGCGCACCTCTCTGGAGTATTGTGCTCCCGTCGAGGACATGCCAGAGAGCTCCACCGGCAAGAGCAAGAAATCGAGAGCTGCACCGCCAGAGACCAAGAAGGTGTCCGTCAAGGAGGATGGCACGGGAGGGGCTTTCACCATAAGCTCCTCCCTTGACAGCAAATAGGAAGGCGCACTCGTCACCTTCCTGCGGGCGAATGTCGATGTGTTTGCATGGCAAGCATCCGACATCCCCCGCGTTCCCAGGGAGGTGATTGAGCACCATCTTGTTGTCTGTCCTCATGCGCGACCCGTCAAGCAGAAGGTCAGGAAGCAAGCTTTGGAACAGCAGGAGTTCATCACGGAGGAGATCAGGAAGTTAGAAGCGGGAGGCTTGGTGAGGGGAGTGCTTCATCCAATGTGGTTGGCCAATCCGGTGGTGGTGCGCAAGGCAAATGGGAAGTGGAAGCTGTGTATTGATTACAGAGATATCAATGAGGCTTGTCCAAAGGACCCTTTCCCGTTGCCGCGCACTAACCAAATTGTTGACTCCACGGCCGGGTGCGACTTGTTATCATTCCTTGACACCTACTCAGGATACCACCAGATCTTCATGACGAGGGAAGATGAAGAGAAGACAACATTCATCACCCCATGTGGTACATATTGTTTTTTAACCCGAATGCCTTTCGGGTTGAAGAGTGCTGGCTCAATGTTTACAAGAGCAGTCCAAATTGGTTTTGAGCCCCAGCTACATAGAAATATGGAAGCTTATATGGATGACATAGTGGTCAAAACCAAGGACAAGGGGACACTCGTACAAGATTTAGAAGAGACGTTTGCAAATTTGCGCAAGATCAACCTCAAGCTGAACCCTGAGAAGTGTACCTTCGGTGTTTCGTCCGGCAAACTTCTCGGGTTCTTTGTGTCACAACGCGCGATTGAGGCGAATCCAGAAAAGATCAAGGCCATTGAGCAAATTGAGGCGCCTAGGCGGATCAAGGATGTGCGCCGGCTCACTGGATGCGTTGCCGCCATGAGAAGGTTCATCTCCAAGTCTGCCGAGCGTGCCCTTCCCTTTTTCAAAATCTTGAAGAAGGCGGGCCCAATGGAATGGACCCCAGAGGCCGAAACAGCACTGCGGGATTTGAAGAAATACCTCTCCTCTACACCGATACTAGTTGCGCCTAGGCCAGATGAGTCGTTCCTGCTGTATCTAGCGGCAACGGACCAAGTGGCCAGCGCCGCGCTAGTGGCGCAGAGGGAGGTCGACGAAGAGGCGGTGGCAATGGCAGGAATGGCGGATGACTAACCAGAGCTCCCCACGGCAGGGCCTGGTGCCGGAAAGGCAAGGCCCCCGGCAGAGTCTGACGCCGGCGGGACAGGGCCTATGCAACCAAATGAAGTGGTACAGAAGAACAAGACGACGTAGCACTCGGTTTACTTTGTTAGCTCCCTCTTATGCCCTCCGGCGTGCTCCGGCGTGTAGAAATTGATCTTCGGCCTCCTTATGGCCTCAAGGAAGCTGCATCATTACTTCCAGGCACATGAAATCAATATCGTCACCTGCCTCCCGTTGCAACGGATATTGCATAACCCAGACGCAACCGGGAGGATTGTGGAATGGAGCTTGGAACTGCTGAGCTTTGGTTTGAAGTTTGAAAGTACTTCGACAATCCAGAGTAGAGTCTTGGCAGAGTTCATTGCAGAATGGACCTCAACGCCCGACGAAGAGATCCAGGAGACCACTCTTCCCGGCAAGGAAACAAGTCGCAACTGGATTATGTACTTTGACGGGGCTTTCTCGCTGCAAGGTGCCGGTGCTGGTGTGCTACTCGTTACACCCACCGGAGAGCACCTCAAGTATGTAGTCCAGATGCACTTTCCCAGGGAGATGTCAACGAACAACACTACTGAATACGAGGGGTTTCTTGCCGGTCTCAGGATCGCGGCAGACCTCGGAATCAAGAAACTCATCGTCAGGGGTGATTCACAGCTTGTTGTCAAGCAAGTTGACAAAGACTATCAAAGCCCATTGATGGACGCCTACGTAGATGAGGTGAGGAAGCTGGAGGAGCGTTTTGAAGGTATACAAGCGGAGCATGTTCCCGAGTGGAGAACGACATCGCCGACTACCTGTCAAAACATGCTTCCCTCTAACTACCTATGGAACCAGGTACTTTTGTGCTTCCGTTAACTCAACCATCCATTGAACCATCAACAGAGAAGAACAAGTGGAGGAAATCAGGTCCCGGCAAATTCTTTCCCGCCAAGCTCCCAGGAGCCGCCGGCAAGGGTGTTGTTGTGGACACTGAGCCTGCCATGGGGCAACAGACTCCGACAGGGCGTCAAGCCCTGGCCGTAGAGACAACCGCTCCC
Organism: Triticum dicoccoides; assembly: GCF_002162155.2. NCBI lineage: Eukaryota > Viridiplantae > Streptophyta > Magnoliopsida > Poales > Poaceae > Triticum > Triticum dicoccoides. Next base: position 542,417,118 of record NC_041382.1, read on the forward strand.
ATGGGAGAGGAAAAGCCTTTGGTCCTTGTCGTCGAGCCCCAGGCTCCGGCATGGGCACAACATACCGTCGGATTCCTCCAAACAGGGGAACTCCCTGAGGAGCAGGAAGAAGCGGAGAAAGTAGCCCGTCGGTCCTCTATGTATCAGTTCGTCGATGATGTTCTGTATAGAAAAAGGCCAAATGGTGTGAAATTGAGGTGCATTCCCCGGGAGGAAGGACTGGAGCTGTTGTCAGAGATACATGGAGGCACATGTGGCTCCCACATAGGGTCAAGGGCCCTTGCCGGCAAGGCATTCCGGCAAGGTTTCTTCTGGCCCACAACCCTCCAGGATGCAACAACACTAGTAACCAAGTGTGAAGCGTGCCAATTCCATTCAAAGAAGCTTCATGAACCAGCTCAAGCTCTCCAAACAATCCCTCTTTCCTGGCCATTCTTGGTCTAGGGGCTCGTCATACTGGGCCCCTTCCCCCGTGTTGTCAAGGGGTTTGAGTACTTGTACATTGCAATCGACAAGTTCACAAAGTGGCTGGAGGTGGAGGCAGTGAGAAAGGTGACAGCACAATCAGCCGCCAAGTTTTTCAAGGGGCTAGTATGCCGTTTTGGTGTGCCAAATAGAGTCATCACCGACAAGGGCACGCAGTTCACGAGCCACGTCTTCATGCAGTACATCCAGGACCTCGGCAGCAAGGTCTGTTTTGCTCCTGTTGCACATCCATGAAGCAAAGGCCAGGCTGAGAGGGCAAGTGCTGAAGTATTGCGATGCCTCTGGACAAGGACTTTTGATAGGCTACGCGGGTGCAGACAACGCTGGATTGATGAATTTCTGGTGGTTCTTTGGTCAATCAGAACAACACCAAATCAAGCCACCGGCCAGGCACCTTTCTCCCTCGTTTACGGGGCAGAAGCAGTTCTCCCCACAGAACTCACATACGGGTCACCTCGATTGCTCGCTTATGATGATCTTGAGAAAGAGCAATTGCGGCAAGATGACGCAATACTCCTTGAGGAAGAGCGTCTTCGGGCAGCTGTGAGAGCAGCGCGCTACCAGCAAGCCTTGCACGCTATCATAGCCGCAAGGTTCATTCCCGAAGCTTTGAGGAAGGCGAACTTGTTCTTTGGTGCATTCAATCGTCCAAGAATTCCAACAAGTTGACGCCAAAGTGGAAAGGCCCTTATCGGGTAATACGAGTCACCAGGCCCGGTGCAGTCCGCCTGGAGACCAGAGATGCTATTCCAGTGAGCAACTCCTGGAACATCAAACATCTTCACAAGTTTTACCCATAAGGCGCAGTTGTCGGGCTCCCCGGCAGACCACCTTTTGTACAAGCCTTGCCGGCGAGGCATGTAATCCTTTGTACAAAGCCAGGCGCAGACCCTGAGCATAAATAAATGAAGCGCTCGCACCCTAAGTTTTAGCATGCATGCTAGGTTGAGTCTCTGCCTCGGTTAGGGTTGATAGTGCTTAGCGGTGACTAACCCCTAGCATAGAGGTCGAGTGTGCATCCATCTATTCCTTCCCGTCCTTTTTAGGTTCGCAGGGTGCATGGACATTTCTGTTGAGCTATTTGGAGGAAAGACAACAGGCCGGCTGCCCGACCCCAGCAAGCCAAGGTTGTCGGGGGCTGCTGATCCAAAGGTCTGACCGCGACAAGCCAAGACTGCCGGGGGGATACAACATCAGATAAGTTTTTCATTCCCCACTCCCTACTCCCGTATGAAACTTGAACATACAAGACTTCACTCACTCTTATACCATCATGCTCCCTCTTTCCCGTGTCCAAAAAATCTTACTTTGTGCCGGGACTTGGTCATAGCGCAGTGGGAAGAGAGCGGGCGAAGGGCCCAATCCTGCTTTACCCCTACCTCCGCCATGGGTGTGAGTGTAATCGAGCAATAGAGCAGGAGGACGGCAAGGACTGTTGCCGAGTTACAATGTTTATCTTAAGATAACAAGGATGCGTTCCTCGGTGTGGCCCCCGCCCACGCACAAAAGAAACTCGGCAAACACCCTTCTTTTCATTCATACGCTATTAACAAGTACAATTCATACTGAATGAGTACACGAGCGAGGGGATTACAAGGTCTACATTCTACTAAGGCCCATAGGCTTACAAACTAAAAAAGATAAGTGCCATGTGATCCCCGTTCTTTCCCTTTTCCTCCTAGGTGCGGCAGGTGAAGGCAAAAAGGGAGCGACGGGGAACGCGCCGATGGAGAGCTTGACGAGGAAGGCCCTTGGCAGGGTGCGTGGCCAAGGGAGGGGCGAGGCGGTCAGTCGGAGGCGGAGTCGGCATCCCCCTGCTCGACGCCCTCATCGTCGTTGTCGCTGTCCTCCTCGTCACTCCCGCTTGAGGAGGAGTCTTCGTCATTGGAGGAGCTCTCCACGCAACACTTTAGATGAGTTCCAAAGTCTCACTACAAGAAATATGTCAACTTGTGACCACCACTATTGGTCACTGAAAGGTCATGGTTTTCCATTTGCGACCTTTTTGTGACCAAAAACAGAAGGTCAAAAGCTGGCGGTCGTAAACTAACTATAGCGACCTTTCTTCTGGAATGGTCGTAGACGTTTATGACCAAACTATGTCCACTATGGCGTTTTGGTCACTAGCAACCTCCACAGGCCACGTAGGCATCCAGCGTGGCAAACTGATGTTGCACAAGATTCAGCCCGGTCCATTTCGGTTTTCTACATGTGTCAGGACCCCGACTCAATGCCACATCGATCTAGCATGTAACACCTCATATCACTTTGTGGCCTCACGCACGGTATTCCCACGGGTGTCGCCTTACCTTTGCCCGGGACCGTTTGTGCCTTTTGGCACACGTATATGACAGTGTCGCTAGCATCCATATGATAAGGAGCCCGGGCTGACATGGCTAGTCGTAAACCCAAAGTGGCACAAACTTACAGGGACAGGCATCCATGACCCAGCATCGAACGTGTCGGTCATCAGCGAGTGAATCCAGGCTGTAGCACTGGGCTAGCAGGACTCCGGTGAACCGGGCTGTAGCGGGCTAACAGGACTCCGGTATTCATCGCGTGACATTTCCCCGAAGGGACAGACACAGGATCGAAGAAGGACACATGCCGGCCAACCTAAGTGTTCCGGAGCAGTAGCAAGCTACCATGGCTCAATGGAAACACTAGGAGACATTTCCCGGTAAGAGAGGCTACTAAAGATAAACAACTAGATAGTCAGATCCCACACATACCAAGCATTTCAATAACATACACACAATATGCTCGATATGTGCAAATACAACATGGCATCAGAACATGACTCTATGACTCAAGTATTTATTCAATAGGCTCTGAGGAGCGAGATATTACAAACATGGGTCTCATGACCCAACAATCAGAGCATACAAGTCAAAGCACATGCGGAAGCTTAACATGTCTGAGTACAGACATCTAGAAATGAAAAAGGCTGAGAAGCCTGACTATCTACCAGATCCTGCCGAGGGCACAAGATCGTAGCTGAGGTAACAAGCTAAACGTCGAAGTCCACGTGGAACTATTAGTGAGACTGAAGTCTCTCTGCAAAACATAAATTAAGCAACGTGAGTACAAATGTACCCAGCAAGACTTACATCAGAACTAACTACATATGCATCATTATCAACAAAGGGGATGGTGGGGTTTAACTGCAGCAAGCCAGCTTTGACTCGGTGGCTATCCTGAACTACGACTGCAAGTAACTCTTTTGAGGTGGCGCACACGAGTCCACATATTCACCATATCAATACACCACTATGGATCCGCTCCCGTCTCCCTACGAGAACGCCATCCATAGCACTCACGCTTATCTTGCGTATTTTAGAGTATCCACTTTCACTTGTCTATGAACTGATATAAGCAACCCAGAAGTCCTTTTCCGTGGACACGGCTATTCGAATAGATGATGTTAACCCTGCAGGGGTGTACTTCTTCATACATGTTTCCACCACTTAGCGTCTGCACACGACATGTGCTCGGCAGACTTCAAGTGAAAGCCGACGTGGGTGTAGACCACGACCTACCTAAACACTCAAGTCTCTAGTCCAGGTTTATCGCCTATTCGGGTTCCATCCATGAGGAGATCCGACCAGAGTTTCGCTCACAGCCCCAAACGATGTGTGCAGGGTTCCCGAGATACCTAACGGGTATCCGGTACACCGTGCCACGTACCTACCGCATCACAGCCCACCCCTACGGTCAGCGCAGTCCACGGCCTCCAGCATACTACAAACACCATAAACTACTTGCAACTCCTGGACCGAGGACTAGGGTGAATAAGAAGTCGAGCGGGGTCATATTTCAGGGCCCAATGTATGGTAGTAGCTGAATCATGGATCACAAACACAGAACTCAGTTCCTGAGGACGGCTGCAATGAGACAACCCACCATGTACTCCTACATGACCTCTCACCGCCACCTTTACCAAATCGTGTTCACACACTTAGCTCACACACAGTAGGACGTGTTCATACACCTCTGATTCATTCCCGATGAATAAGACCTGACACAACTCTAAGCAATAGCAGGCATGACAAACAAGCATGAATGAGTAGGAACAACAGGGCTCAAAAAACTCCTACTCATGCTAGTGGGTTTCATCTATTTACTGTGGCAATGACAGGTCATGCAGAGGATAAAGGGGTTCAACTACCGCAGCAAGTAACAAATATGTCGTTGTTGTCCTAATGCAGTAAAAGAGAGCAGGAGCGAGAGAGTAGGATTGTATCGGAATGAACAAGGGGGTTTTGCTCGCCTGGCACTTCTGAAGATAATATAGCTCTTCATCGGTGTCATCGATCACATCGCCGGTACACGTCTATCGAGAGGGGACAATTACCGGCAAACAAGGAAGAACACAATCAATGCAATGCGACAATATGATGCATGAATGTGACATGGCAATATGATGTGATTTGTGCTGATGCAACTAAACCAGACTAAATGAAGTTGGTTTGAATCCAAGATTCAAATTCAAACTCCACATGTGGTTATTTAAATGCCATTTAATTGAATTGTCCTAAACAGTGGTCATAAGTTGTTCTAACATGCATGAAAATGGTACAGATGGATAGATTGGATTTTTCTGATCATTTTTCATATATAAATTATTTAATTCTGAGCTACGGTTGAATTTCTATGATTTATTGAAGTTTAGAATATTTTCTGGAATTTCCTGAATTAAATTAAATCCAGAAAACCTATTACTGCGTCAACATGACTTCACGGTGACGTCAGCAAGTCAACGGGCGTTGTCCAGGTCAAATCTGACCTGTGGGACCCATATGTCAGTGAGACATACACTAAACCCGCGTTGACTCGGGCTTTGACCCGCTACGGGGCCCGCTGTCAGTGTCTGTTAGTGTGCTAATTGGGGGGGATTAGCCGCTAATGGCAACGCCACGTCAGCGTCGCCGGATTAGGCGTCGGCGACCACATCTCACGGCGGAGGCTCGCCGGAGTTGCGCTATGGGCTGCGGTTGGACGCGCGAAGAGCACCAGGAGGTAGCCCATGACCGCGTGCATCTAGGGAGACCAAGGGGAGGTGCGGGGGTGGCCGGGGTTCGCCGGTGTGGAGCCCGAGGCAGCGGCCGGAGCTCGGGGTTGGGGCGAGTTAGTGCTACGGTGTGCAAACGAGCGAGGTGAGAGGCTAGCGGAGCGCTACGCGATGCGGGGAGCGAGTTAGGCACGCCAGGGTGACCAAATGGTCACCGGAGCTACGCCGACGTTGAGCTCAGGCGGCGGCGCGTTTCGGCCATAAAGGGGGCGACGACTACGGCGATCAAATGAAGCGGGGAAGAGGGGGAAAGGGTGGAGGAGCTCACAATGATCACGAAGAGGGGCTCAGCTTGCTCGGGAACGGCCGGAGTTCAACGAATCGGGCGACGGCGACCGGCGGGTCCGAGGTAGGAGACGAGCCCGGAGAGGATGTTCGGGGGCTTCTGGAGGGGCGTGGCTCGGTGAGGTGGGTCGAGGACGGAGTGGCGGAGCTTGTGGGCTAGTCGGGGAAGCGAGGGAGGCCCAGTGGCCGTGGTGGCAGTGGACGGCGGCGACGAGCTCCGCTCAGTGGCTGCGTGCGAGAAACAGAGGAGGGGGGAGGAGCGAGGAGAGTGAGAGAGGGAGCCAGGGGCTGCGTGGCGATGCTAGAAGGGCTGTGGCATCGCGGTGGAAGCAGGAGGTGGCCGGGGAAGCAGGAGGTGGCCGAGGCAGCGTCGGCGCCCGTCGGCCACGCGCGCTGCCTACTGGCGCGGGGAAGACGACAGGAGGAGGTGGGCTGGGCCGCGCTGGGCCGGTCCTGTTGGCCACCAGGTGGGCTGCGAGGTGAGCGCCAGGTAAGTGCTCTATTTTATATTTCTGTTCTGTTTTCTATTTTTTTTAAATTTGTTTTGCCACTGTTTTGAATTTAAAAATAATTCAAACAATGCCAAAAACTCCTCTGAATATTTTTATTTTGCTAGATGGACTTTTCCAAAAGCTCATAAAATATTTCAGGGGTATTTGAAATTATATTCTAATTATACGGATATAATTCAAATTCAAATAGCTAATGATTTAAATTCAAAGTCCGAAGATTAAGTCCCTAAAAATGTTCAATATTTTGGTTGGGACCAGAACCCTTGCCAAAAATTATCAAACATTTAAGAAGAGCATTTTGGAACAATGAATGAGATTTTAGGGTTTTTGCCCTTCTTTTATTTAAGTTTTTGAGGCTTCCAAATTTCCTCAGTTCAAGTTTCAGAAATTTAAACATGATGCAAACACTAGGCAGCACCAGAAGCTAGGGATTTGACAACTCGCCCCCACTAAACAAGAATCTCGTCCCGAGATTCAAGACGCGAGGTACGAAGACAAAGGGGACACTAAGTAACACAAACTTCATGATCCAACTGCCTTCTCGAGGTTGTTGGTTGTCCGGCTCAAATTGAACTTGATGTCTTGCCTTCGAAATCTCCATCCATGATGACGATGACAGAAGGAAACTCTACGGAATCGATCTTCTCAAAGATCGAACAACTCGGGATTAACTCACGAAAGGAAGCATAGCAACATCTCTTGGGCTGAGACATGAAGCACACATCTAGAGGATGGAGTGGAACAGATGACGAGGGTTCACTAGGTAGACAATAATTCCACACTTAAAAGGTGGTAAACGATTGTCAACGTAGCGAGGAGTTGAGTTGCCATGATACCACAACGGGGCACCTTAGGGATGGTGACTCGTAGATATATCCCCTTAAGTGGCAAAAAGAATAACCTTTGATTCAGAGACCATTGAAACTCTTTAAACCAGCCTAAGGCAATTCTCGAGCGAGCATTTGGAGGGGGTCGGTAGAATGGCATACTCGGACTTGGATGATGTGGATTACCTTGTTGAAGACAACGTAATGGATGAATTTGCTTACCACCGGAAATGGAAGAGACCCGTGGTAGAATGGCACATTGGCGGTGCAAGCTGGGAACAAAATGCAAATGTTGGGAATGATTCTGATAACTGGGGAAGAACCCAACAATAGAGAGTGAATTCACTGTTTGAAAAGGTCATAGCATTGCCGAGGAAACTGAGAGCACTATACAGTTAATGCCGACGATCAAACCTAGCACTTGCGCGTGCTCTCAAAAACTTGAGCATTTCCATAATCATCAAGATTTTACCAATATCCGTGTCAGGGATCCTGGCAACACAACTTGCTACCATGATGAATGATGATGGATGATGCAGATGCAAAGGAAGATAACACTTTCTCAGATTTCACCCTTGGCGGGGCCAAGGAAATAAAATCTGGATGATTGACCAAGAGACATTTAGCACTCCGCTTCTAATGCTCTCCTTAATGTGCTAGCGTAACCCATTCCTTGAAATGGTCTGGTATCTAGAACATCAAGTAAAGGTCGGACTTCGGGAGCACAAAAATCCATAAGGAACAACTAGGGAGGTAAATCCTACGAAATCCTTATGGGGAGGTGGCCAACTTCTTCAATCAAGATACTACAATAATAGGTCTTTCGGCTGGGTGGTGCTGGCCACGACATCCACTTTACCAGTTACCGAGGGACCAATATTATAGTTCTTGGGGAAATGTTCCAACCATCATATCTGCCTGAGATTCAGATCTGGTTGGTGTCAGGATATTCCAGACTCATCGAGTCTAGGAAGAAAAACGAAAGTTTGCAACACAAATCGACGAGATGACGTTGTGAGATTCTCGGGGAATGAACTATGATAGCAAGCTCCAAAGCATGAGTTGGTTCTGCTACGCACGTGTGAACACGCTGTTCCAGGCAAACATGATCACATGGTAGTCTTACAATAAAACACTACCGAGTTCGGGTAGGGAACCATCATTGAGGATATCGAAGTTCTTTCATAAGTCCGGATTAGCTCTTATGAAGGAACTCCTTCTCCTTGAACAAATCAATCAGTGGCTTGGTGTGCTAGGGACACATATAGAATGGAGGTTGCAAGTCTCCGAACCACAGAATACTTCGCACGTATGCATGACTGATTTGGGATGATTCCAAAGGAAACAACATTGACTTTCTCGAATCCACGGAGGCAACTTGCATCAAATGCACATGAACTAGAGGAAGTCACTTCTTACATCCGAACATATGCTTCATGAGCTAGCATGAACAAATGCTTTCAAAAGTTTCCAACACTAGCTTAATGTTCAGCAAAATTATGGAGAAGACACGGATGTTGTCGATGGGCTCAACAACAATTCATCCAGATTCCCATGGAGATGGAATTCCATAACTATGTGAACAAGGTGATAGTATTGGTCAGACCCAAAGATGTAATGGTGTATGCTCGAGGGATCAACCACGAGTAAGACAACATTACGAACATTGTTGGTTCTGATTTGATTTGAGGATAACCCATACTCAAATCAAAGTTTTGGCAAGACAACAGATCCAATAATTTACCACGAGGTTCACTCAAGGAAGATATCATCTACCTTCAACACATACAAACACACACAAGATATCCCTTAACATGAACTAAGTCAGACAAGCTTTTATCTTCCAACTCTCCAAGTTGTTGTCTAGCTCAACCAACTAGCTCCGGAATATCCAACACAGATTCTTGGAGAAGGAGTGGTTTATTGGAAACCAACTTGATCACGAGCTCAACATAACAGTCAGGGGACAACCTGGTAATACTTCCGAGAAGATATTCGAAAAATCACGAACCACCGGTATGTTACTAAGCTCGAGAACAATCTCGCTTTTGAGGGCAAGACGATATGATCAAATGAGTGAGGACTTGACAAGATCCTAACTCATCAATCGAAGGGTGCACCGAAATAAGGACTAGGTAGCACGATCAGTCTTAGAAGGATGATTCAAAAACCAACACGCTAAGAATGAAATTATTGTCCTTTAACTACCAAGCAACGAGGTTGCTAGGAGTATTGATTTCACACATCACAATTCATTTGTCGGTATTCCGGTTGCATCAACACGAAGACCGAGGAATGACTAATGATGGTGAGAAGTTTCACTACGTCAAAATTCATGAGAGTTGGTGCAGTTCTCATGACAATTCTGACATAAAGGGGGTAATACTCCAAGGTAGAACAGAACCAGAAGCTGGATTGGCATTTGATCTGTGGAATACAACTGCTTTGACCCAATCCTAGATATGGATGAGGTACTGGAGTTTGTTTCTCCAAGTCATTCAGGACAGAATGGCTTGACGGACCACAAGAGTAATAGGCATCGATAAACGAATGCGCGCATACTCTTGACTATCAATTGATAGACGACGGTCAGAAGACAACTAAAGGGGGACAACTCAAAGGAACATATGTTTTTCTGAGTTGTGGATGCATGGACTAGTATGTCGAACCAAGTTCAACATAATTATTCCGGATAACCCATGCAGAAGGTTAGGACTGGCAGAGTCGCAACATAGAATAGAGAACCCATCGAGAGCACTCCTGTTATGATCTTTTGATCCAGCAAACTACTGCCATAAGTGGTTCATAGTATTTGGAAGAAGGAAAATACCATGGACCTCGAGGACTAATGCAAAAGTTACTAATTTCCTAAAGGAACTAGCAACACTATCAACATGAAGTAAGTAGAGTGAATCTCGGGTTCAAGAACCCAGAAATAGAATGCCTACTAACTAAATGGCACCACGGGATGCTTCCGATAATGTCGGCCAGAATCATCACACTGGAAACACAGATCATGGCTAGACCACTAGATGATCCTCTAAGCACTTAGGGTCATAATTATAATTCCAACATATATGTCGAGGCAATAAATTACCTCAACGCTCCGGTTAGTGTGCTTATTTTGACTATAAAGGACATCGGAAACGGAAAGAAAGGATTTGCAAATGCATCAGACTGTTTAGAAACCTGGGATGACTCGGACAGCATAACGGCTATAAATGCTCAAAAAGATTTGAGACATGCTACAAAAATGGTGGCATAGCCACTCAGAAGCACAATATCAAGGTTTCAAGATCAACAGTTAACATACAGAAGATAGAAACTGAACTGAGGCTTAATTCCAACAATTCTATAAGTCTACGGATTAGTAACACGTGATCCTGATAGAAAGAAGAGATAGCCTAGTTCTTAATCCCCGTAGGAAAGATAAGATGACTCGGATCAGAAGGGCATAAGGTATAAGGAGTAAAAAGAGCCTTACGTTCCATCCCACAATCAATTCCCTTATATAACTAAAGAATTTCTAGACTCAACTTCGACCAGTTTGGCTTGGTAATCCTACAGGCAGTCAAGCTCTGATACCAACACTGTCAGGACCCCGACTCAATGCCACATCGATCTAGCATGTAACACCTCGTATCACTTTGCGGCCTCACGCACGGTATTCCCACGGGTGTCGCCTTACCTTTGCCCGGGACCGTTTGTGCCTTTTGGCACACGTATATGACAGTGTCGCTAGCATCCATATGATAAGGAGCCCGGGCTGACATGGCTAGTCGTAAACCCAAAGTGGCACAAACTTACAGGGACAGGCATCCATGACCCAGCATCAAACGTGTCGGTCATCAGCGAGTGAATCCAGGCTGTAGCACTGGGCTAGCAGGACTCCGGTGAATCGGGCTGTAGCGGGCTAACAGGACTCCGGTATTCATCGCGTGACATTTCCCCGAAGGGACAGACACAGGATCGAAGAAGGACACATGCCGGCCAACCTAAGTGTTCCGGAGCAGTAGCAAGCTACCATGGCTCAATGGAAACACTAGGAGACATTTCCCGGTAAGAGAGGCTACTAAAGATAAACAACTAGATAGTCAGATCCCACACATACCAAGCATTTCAATAACATACACACAATATGCTCGATATGTGCAAATACAACATGGCATCACAACATGACTCTACGACTCAAGTATTTATTCAATAGGCTCTGAGGAGCGAGATATTACAAACATGGGTCTCATGACCCAACAATCAGAGCATACAAGTCAAAGCACATGCGGAAGCTTAACATGTCTGAGTATAGACATCTAGAAACGAAAAAGGCTGAGAAGCCTGACTATCTACCAGATCCTGCCGAGGGCACAAGATCGTAGCTGAGGTAACAAGCTAAACGTCGAAGTCCACGTGGAACTATTAGTGAGACTGAAGTCTCTCTGCAAAACATAAATTAAGCAACGTGAGTACAAATGTACCCAGCAAGACTTACATCAGAACTAACTACATATGCATCATTATCAACAAAGGGGATGGTGGGGTTTAACTGCAGCAAGCCAGCTTTGACTCGGTGGCTATCCTGAACTACGACTGCAAGTAACTCTTTTGAGGTGGCGCACACGAGTCCACATATTCACCACACCACTATGGATCCGCTCCCGTCTCCCTACGAGAACGCCATCCATAGCACTCACGCTTATCTTGCGTATTTTAGAGTATCCACTTTCACTTGTCTATGAACTGATATAAGCAACCCAGAAGTCCTTTTCCGTGGACACGGCTATTCGAATAGATGATGTTAACCCTGCAGGGGTGTACTTCTTCATACATGTTTCCACCACTTAGCGTCTGCACACGACATGTGCTCGGCAGACTTCAAGCGAAAGCCGACGTGGGTGTAGACCACGACCTACCTAAACACTCAAGTCTCTAGTCCAGGTTTATCGCCTATTCGGGTTCCATCCATGAGGAGATCCGGCCGGAGTTTCGCTCACAGCCCCAAACGATGTGTGCAGGGTTCCCGAGATACCTAACGGGTATCCGATACACCGTGCCACGTACCTACCGCATCACAGCCCACCCCTACGGTCAGCGCTGTCCACGGCCTCCAGCATACTACAAACACCAGAAACTACTTGCAACTCCTGGACAGAGGACTAGGGTGAATAAGAAGTCGAGCAGGGTCATATTTCAGGGCCCAATGTATGGTAGTAGCTGAATCATGGATCACAAACACAGAACTCAGTTCCTGAGGACGGCTGCAATGAGACAACCCACCATGTACTCCTACATGGCCTCTCACCGCTACCTTTACCAAATCATGTTCACACACTTAGCTCACACACAGTAGGACGTGTTCATACACCTCTGATTCATTCCCAATGAATCAGACCTGACACAACTCTAAGCAATAGCAGGCATGACAAACAAGCATGAATGAGTAGGCACAACAGGGCTCAAACAACTCCTACTCATGCTAGTGGGTTTCATCTATTTACTGTGGCAATGACAGGTCATGCAGAGGATAAAGGGGTTCAACTACCACAACAAGTAACAAATATGTCGTTGTTGTCCTAATGCAGTAAAAGAGAGCAGGAGCGAGAGAGTAGGATTGTATCGGAATGAACAAGGGGGTTTTGCTTGCCTGGCACTTCTGAAGATAATATAGCTCTTCATCGGTGTCATCGATCACATCGTCGGTACACGTCTATCGAGAGGGGACAATTACCGACAAACAAGGAAGAACACAATCAATGCAATGCGACAATATGATGCATGAATGTGACATGGCAATATGATGTGATTTGTGCTGATGCAACTAAACCAGATTAAATGAAGTTGGTTTGAATCCAAGATTCAAATTCAAACTCCACATGTGGTTATTTAAATGCCATTTAATTGAATTGTCCTAAACAGTGGTCAGAAGTTGTTCTAACATGCATGAAAATGGTACAGATGGATAGATTGGATTTTTCTGATCATTTTTCATATATAAATTATTTAATTCTGAGCTACGGTTGAATTTCTATGATTTATTGAAGTTTAGAATATTTTCTGGAATTTCCTGAATTAAATTAAATCCAGAAAACCTATTACTACGTCAGCATGACTTCACGGTGACGTCAGCAAGTCAACGGGCGTTGTCCAGGTCAAATCTAACCTGTGGGACCCATATGTCAGTGAGACATACACTAAACCCGCGTTGACTCGGGCTTTGACCCGCTACGAGGCCCGCTGTCAGTGTCTGTTAGTGTGCTAATTGGGGGGGATTAGCCGCTAATGGCAACACCACGTTAGCGTCGCCGGATTAGGTGCCGGCGACCACATCTCGCGGCGGAGGCTCGCCGGAGTTGCGCTATGGGCTGCGGTTGGACGCGCGAAGAGCACCAGGAGGTAGCCCATGACCGCGTGCATCTAGGGAGACCAAGGGGAGGTGCGGGGATGGCCGGGGTTCGCCGGTGTGGAGCCCGAGGCAGCGGCCGGAGCTCGGGGTTGGGGCGAGTTAGTGCTACGGTGTGCAAACGAGCGAGGTGAGAGGCTAGCGGAGCGCTACGCGATGCGGGGAGCGAGTTAGGCACGCCAGGGTGACCAAATGGTCACCGGAGCTACGCCGACGTTGAGCTCAGGCGGCGGCGCGTTTCGGCCATAAAGGGGACGACGGCTACGGCAATCAAATGAAGCGGGGAAGAGGGGGAAAGGGTGGAGGAGCTCACAGCGATCACGAAGAGGGGCTCGGCTTGCTCGGGAACGGCCGGAGTTCAACGAATCGGGCGACGGCGACCGGCGGGTCCGAGGTAGGAGACGAGCCCGGAGAGGACGTTCGGGGGCTTCCGGAGGGGCGTGGCTCGGTGAGGTGGGTCGAGGACGGAGTGGCGGAGCTTGTGGGCTAGTCGGGGAAGCGAGGGAGGCCCGGTGGCCGTGGTGGCAGTGGACGGCGGCGACGAGCTCCGCTCGGTGGCTGCGTGCGAGAAACAGAGGAGGGGGGAGGAGCGAGGAGAGTGAGAGAGGGAGCCAGGGGCTGCGTGGCGATGCTAGAAGGGCCGTGGCGTCGCGGTGGAAGCAGGAGGTGGCCGGGGAAGCAGGAGGTGGCCGAGGCAGCGTTGGCGCCCGTCGGCCACGCGCGCTGCCTACTGGCGCGGGGAAGACGACAGGAGGAGGTGGGCTGGGCCGCGCTGGGCCGGTCCTGTTGGCCACCAGGTGGGCTGCGAGGTGAGCGCCAGGTAAGTGCTCTATTTTATATTTCTGTTCTGTTTTCTATTTTTTTTAAATTTGTTTTGCCACTGTTTTGAATTTAAAAATAATTCAAACAATGCCAAAAACTCCTCTGAATATTTTTGTTTTGCTAGATGGACTTTTCCAAAAGCTCATAAAATATTTCAGGGGTATTTGAAATTATATTCTAATTATACGAATATAATTCAAATTCAAATAGCTAATGATTTAAATTCAAAGTCCCAAGATTAAGTCCCTAAAAATGTTCAATATTTTGGTTGGGACCAGAACCCTTGCCAAAAATTATCAAACATTTAAGAAGAGCATTTTGGAACAATGAATGAGATTTTTGGGTTTTTGCCCTTCTTTTATTTAAGTTTTTGAGGCTTCCAAATTTCCTCAGTTCAAGTTTCAGAAATTTAAACATGATGCAAACACTAGGCAGCACCAGAAGCTAGGGATGTGACAACATGGGCCTAGCCCAACAATTCGGCCTTTTTACTATATATTTTCTCTCTTAATTTTCTCTAGCTACATGGGGCTGGCCGAACAATTTGGCCTTTTTATTTTCTAGGCATGGCCTTTTGCGGTCCATTTCATTTTTATTTTCGAGGGTTTTTTGTGGTCCAGTTTTTAGATGGGTCCCAATTGTCAAATTTTTCCTGGCAGTGGAGCCACATCACTTTTTATCAAAGAACTCATCAGCTTTCCATTTCTCACATTTCTCACAGTACACAAATGACAAATATTTCAAATGAAACAGAACTAGGTACAAAGTATATTTCTCACATTTCTTACAATTTTACAACTTCACTAGATTCTGCTCCAGAATGTGCTGACTACTACAGAATACAATACAACTAGGTACAAAGTACAACCAAAACACAAGGCAGATTATCCAGATAACCACCATGCTTCATCGTCTTCTCTTCCAAACAAGTGGAATGAGCCCTCTCTTCTCCTAGGCATGCTCCTCCTACAACAGCAGCAACAGCAGGTCAAGAACAACAATAGAGTCATATGAGCTGCTTCTGCTCCTGTTAAACAGAATAACAACAAATCGAGCTACTAACAAGCTTGAAGCACTTTGGGAAACAAAAGCATAAAGACAAACTAATGTCTCAGGTATAATCATAGGATAAATCTATGTTGAAGCACTTTGTTTAGATGTATTTTAATTAATTTCAAATGTGTAATGTAAGGTGTTGTGGATCAGTGTATAAGAACAGCAGTTTGTAAATAACAGGAACAACTTGGTATTACACATAGAGCACTATACAGATTTTAGCTTTTCTATCCAAGTACAAATAGCAAAACATACTAAATTAATTGAGACACTCATAAATACTTGCCGAGAGACTAAGATGAAACGTGCATATATATACTACTGTAAATTAATTGAGATGCTCATGCCAACATGTTCAGATCGAAATGCACTAACAAGTAGAAACGTCAAGAGATCTATGCTTGGAATCACAACCAACCAATACTTCATTAACAGGTCACACTGAGGATGAAAAGAAAAAGAGACAAAAACACAACAGATATATCTTCACATCCTGAAGCAGCACCAACAATGCCTGATTCCGGGACAAAACTATTAACTAGGGAACAACTCCAACAATAAAAAACAGGGAAGCAAAACTAGAGGAGTGAAATCTCTGTATATGAGGTCAGGAAAAGTAAAACTCAACATACAGACATAGAGTACATGCAGACCATAGCAAAAACTTAAGCAAGCAAAAACCCATCTTTCCACATTTGTGTATCTCAGCAGAAAAAATGTGTAACTCACTTCTGAATGGGCTGCACCAGCTACGGTTTCTCCAGTTCAACACAACATACCACGCTCATGCTAACATATATTTAGGTGGAAATTCAGTGTGACAGGAAATAACATGCTTGCAGTAACAAGTACTACTAATGTCTAGAACTACAACATGCTTGGAATCACAACCAACCAAATGCAAGTCAATACTTCATTAACCAAGCAAGATTATTTCAGTTGATTATATTTGACAGAGCTAGCACATAGATGTTTGATACAGAAATTAGTAATATGGGAATCAGTAAGGTCCTCTCTTAGTGCTATGGCGATTAAGAGCATGCACACGGAAAGCTAATTGGCAAAAAAAACTTGCTGGTCTTATGCATCTCAGTTATATATGCACGACTCACAGCTCATGACATGATACTAAGAGAGAACATCATAGAGACTCAAGCAGATCCTAATATAAAGCTATTCAGACCATAACTTTCACATCATAGGGACACAATAGTGTATTACAACACTGTCCAGATATAAAAACTGAGTAACCAGCAAGCAATTAGATTGAGAACAAATCAGTTGGGGTTCTCCTACACAAGTGCATACATTACTCAACATCTACTACACAAGTGCATATAGTACTCAACATTCACTCAAAGTATTTTGTGCAGGATCACACCATTCCATTTTCACTCAATGTACAATAGTACATCACATTTTTGGATGATCACCAAAGGCAAAACTACTCCTAACTATGATCATCAACATCTACTACTCCTAACTTCTACCTGTGCAATCCTACTCTGCAGCAAAACTTCCTCACCCTCCATTCACCCTGTTCAAGCAGTACTGTAGTAAAACTACTCCTAATGCTACAGCAGTTAACAACAAGTGAAATTATTGTGATGTGCAAAATTTACAGTAAATACTCCACTGAATATTACTGAAACTTAACAGAAGTTAACTAAGCTTTTTCAGTTTCAGAATATACAAGTCAGAAAATAAGCTTGCAAGCAAGTTTATGTAAGTAATGCACACTGGAGTACAATACTTCTATGGATTTCTGCAAATAATTCATGATTTTCTAACTAATCCAAGATGTCAATTTAATTAACTAGAAAAGTAAGTTAAATCTTGTTGAATCTTGTGCATTTGGATGCAAAGTATTTTACTGCATCCCAGTTCCAATCCAGTTCTAGAATTAGGAAAACCTACCAACAGAACCGCACAAAGCCTTCTATTGCACAAATCAAGAGCAGTCGTCGAATGGGACTCATCACATCGACGAGTACAAAAGAACAAGAACCGGGCGAGGGATGGGGGAACAGGGAACGGACGGCACCTACCTCGATGGAACGAAACCTCTCCTCCTGCCCCTCCTCCTCGAGCAGAGCAGGGCCGAAGCGAGGCGCAGCCCTCATCCATCTCGAGCAGGGCAAGGTCGGCGCCCTCCTGCCTTCATTGCCATCTCCACGCCATGATGACATGCAACAAAGGGGCGGATAGGAGGAGAAGGTGAGGAGGAGCGGGTGGATCTGGGCGAGGAAGGAGCGAAAGGGCCTACTTGGACAACAACGGTGACGGTGGCTGGGGGCCCGCGGCCACAGGCACGTCGGGGGGCGCGGCCGGGCCAGAGATCACGGCGGTGCAGAGGGCCGGGTAGGCGAGGACGCGGCGGAGCAGGGGGCTTGATGAGCGACCAGACCCCTGGTACGGACAACACGAAGACCCCAGAGAGCTGTAGAAGCTCGCCTGCGAGTACCCCGTCCCCGTCGGCGTGGGGGTGGCCATGGATGGACGCGAGATCCCTCTTCTCTTCTGATGGGAGGAGGAGAGGGAAGGGGCAACGGTGGCTGGCGGCGGCAATGTGTGGGTGGGAGGGCGCGGTCGATGTGTGGGACGTGCGCGCCGGATCTTGTCCAAGGGGAGGATGGAGCGGAGGGGAGGGCATCGGAGGAGGACGGATCTGGATCAGGGAGAGGGGCGGCGCGGGAGGGGTTTGGATCGGGGAGAGGGAGACGACAACGCTTGACCTATGGTTTCTTGGGAAGGAGGGGGTCGAGGGAGGAAGGGAGAGACACTGGATCAGTAGGAGGCGGACGACTCAGATCGAATACAATGGGGTGATCCGTCTGCTGCGTCTTGATTGGTTCGAAAATGAGCTATTAAAAATTACTCTTCTTAGTGTTAAAAACAAGGGAGGTTTGTGAGGCAGCTACCAAAAATATTTTGCAAAATGGCATCACCAAAATTTTCACTTAAGTTAGACCACCTTTCATCGATGATCATCAATTTGATTGCATTTCCGATCTTTCTCGGTATTTTGAGAAACAGCCAATTCGGCAAGAAACGAGTCCAATTTGAACTACAGGTATCATATAGTTTGCTATTTATTTTCTAAAAAAATCATTTTTAGATACAAAACTAGCTATTTCATCATATACAAACCAATAGTTTTGCATTATTAACCACCTAACTAAGAAGGGTCATGCGGGCAAATTTGATCACATTTTGAAATCGCCATAGGAAATTCACAAAAAATGAAAAACCTTCGCATTGTGTGATTATACATCTACAAGGATGCATCTTGGAATGGCAAACAATGTTGCCTAAGGAAGTTTTCATTTTCTTTGGATGAAAAAAACATTTTCCATTTTTTGAGTGCCCAAAAGGAGGTTTTTTGTGAAGGACCTCCCAAATAATTGTTGCAAAATTGGACCAAATCATTTTTCTAAAATACTAGGCCATACTTAATGGACAATTAACCAAATGGTTGGGTATAAAAAGTTTTTGATCCACCTCTCGTGAAAAAGACAAATTCCCACCGATTCAGCTGGAAGCGGGTCAAATTTGAACTGTAGCTACCTCGTAGTTTGCTCTTTATTGTTTCCAAAAATCATTTCTAGGTACATAAGTATCTATTTAATCAGAGAAATACCAAAAAATTCCAATATTCAACCACTAGCTAGGAACAGTCATTCTCGCCATTTTGACCCCATTTTGAAATGGGCATAAAAAATTCAAAAAAATCAGAAAATTGGGAAACCTTCGCATTGTGTCATTATATGTGGCCAAGTTCCCAGGAAAAATAACAAACTTGTAATACGACAATTATTTTTAAAAGGTGTTCTCAGAAACGAGCCATCACGTGTGGAGATCAATGGCTTTCAAGCCAAATGATCAAACTTATGGCCACATTCATGGCATAGTTTGTTCAAATTATCTCGTATTGTGCACAAGGGTGCATATTGGAATGTCAAACAATGTTGCCTAAGGAAGTTTTCATTTTCTTTGGACAAAAAACCATTTTCCATTTTTCGAGTGCCCAAAAGGAGGTTTTTTTGTGAAGGACCCCCAAATAATTGTTGCAAAATTGGACCAAATCATTTTTATAAAATACTAGGCCATATTTTATGCACAATTGACCAAATGGTTGGGTGTCAAAAGTTTTGATCCACCTCTCGTGAAAAAGACAAATTCCCGCTGATTCAGTAGGAAGCGGGTCAAATTTGAACTGTAGTTGCCTCGTAGTTTGCTCTTTATTTTTTCAAAAATCATTTATAGGTACATAAGTATCTATTTAATCAGAGAAACTCCAAAAAAATTCCAAGATTCAACCAATAGCTAGGAACGGTCAAACCCGCCGTTTTGACCACATTTCGAAACGGGCATAAAAAATTCAAAAAAAATCAAAAATTTGGGAAACCTTCACATTGTGTCATTATATGTGACCAAGTTTCCATGAAAAATAACAAACTTGTAATACGGCAATTATTTTAAAAAAGTGTTATCAGAAATGAGCTATCATGCGTGAAGATTCAGGGCTTTCAAGCCAAATGATCAAACTTATGGCCACATTCATGGCTTAGTTTGTAGAAATGATCTCATATTGTGCACAAGGGTGCATATTGGAATGGCAAAAATGTTGCCTAAGGAAGTTTTCATTTTCTTTGGACGAAAAAACCATTTTCCATTTTTTGAGTGCCCAAAAGGAGGTTTTTTTGTGAAGGACCTCCCAAATAATTGTTGCAAAATTGGACCAAATCATTTTTCTAAAATACTAGGCCATATTTAATGCACAATTGACCAAATGGTTGGGTGTCCAAAGTTTTGATCCACCTCTCATGAAAAAGACAAATTCCCGCCGATTCAGCAGGAAGCGGGTCAAATTTGAACTGTAGCTGCCTCGTAGTTTGCTCTTTATTTTTTTCCAAAAATCATTTATAGGTACATAATTATCTATTTAATTATAAATACATGGTTTGGTGGCGATACGTCGAGGTTTGGATGTGGCCCAGGGCCCCAACTCCAAAGCGCGTAAACTCGCATGCCCGTCGCATGGTCACCGCGTGACCTTGGCGTTGACATGCGTTCTGGTAGGCTTAGGCATGTCTAGTGGGTTGGGCACTCCCCAGGTAGGTGCTAGGAAGAAAATTACAACAGAGGAATCTCACGAGGAGACTGACCTATGCTCAAAGATGAATTAGCAGCCAAGTGTTTGATTAGCGGTACGGGAAATGCACATGGCCAATGGGCGTGAGTTTTGGCTGAGGATGACCATCTACTAAGCAGAATGTCTTCACAAATTTTTAGCTCAAAAGGAGGATCCTAGGTGGTACTTGCTTTGCAAAGTACCACGCTAGACAAAAATATGAATGTTGAAGCTGGACTCAAAATAATGAATGGATTGAGCAGAAATTTGGTGGAGGATGGTTATTTGGGCATAGGAAAGCATTGTAGAAAATAGATACCATTTGGACATGCCAAAGTAGTGCTTCCTTCACAATGCTCTTCTATGGACAGAAACTTGGGAAAACTAGTGAGAGAGATTGGATGAATGAAATGAGCTCAAAATTGGTGTAGGTAAGTTAAATAGGTATGGTCATGCGTTGGTAAATTTTTAGATCATTTGGGTAAGCTTAGCTAGTACTTACTCCCTCCATTCCAAATTACTTGTCTTAGATTTGTCTAGATACGGAGGTATCTAGCACTAAAATGAGTCTAGATACATCTGTATCTAGACAAATCCAAGACAAGTAATTCAGAACGGAGGGAGTACTTCACAAAGCTTCTCTCGAGGTAGAAACTTTGGAAATTTCCTGAGAATGATTTACTAGGAAAACTGAGCTAAATATTATCATGTGGCAATGATTCGGGTATGGAAGAGTGCCCAAAAAGTTTGAGGGTAATAGGAGGGGTCTAGATAACACTTGCTTTGCAATGTGCCAATTTGGCCATAAAATATAAATTGAACCTGGGCTCACATAGATGATTTGACTGAGCTGCAATTTGTAGGAGTGTGATAATTTGGGCATATGAAGGAACTGTATAAATTTCATGTCATTTCGATATATAAAAAAGGTACTTCCTTCACAATGCTTCTTGGTGGACAAAAACTTTGGAAATTTTCCGAGGAAGATTTGCTAGGTAAATGGAGCTGAATTTTGTCATGCGGTAATGATTTGGATAGGAAAGAGTGCCCAAAAATTCTGAGGGCAATCAAGAATATATAAATAGCACTTCCTTCATAAAGTGTTGTTGTGAACAAAATAGGAAAATGAATATTGTTGAATTAGATTTGAACTAGGCAAGGAAGGATTTTTACATATTTGATGAAGGTATGACCCAAAGAATTTATGAGATTTTTTTTGGTAATTTTGGGAATGACAGAAATATAGGTTGCTTCACAACCTAGGGTAAAAATTGACACATGGCATGACACATAGGCAAAATTGATGAGGTGGCGCCAAGTCATACCAATCCACCACAATTTACAAGGTTATGACCATCTATATTGGTCATGATCAGCTAGAAATAGGGCAGCAGACTAGTGTTGTGTGCTTTATGACCATTTCGTGTAAGGAAATTACGACCTTTCTGACCAAAATGGTCGCAATGGTTTAGGGTTTGGAGCCCCCCGAACAGCTTTTGACCAATTGGTCTCAAATGGTCATAGATCTATGACCAATTCTTCCAGGGTCACTGACAGAAGGTCACTAGTTGACATATTTCTTGTAGTGTCTCCAAAGACATTGACGGAGAGCAGGTCGTTCTCCATTAATTTGAAATAGAGAATGAGCCCCTCCGTCATGCTGTGAACGCAAGCGAAGGTCTTCCATCCGCGACGAAGATACATGATGTGAGGGGCGGGAAAGTCGACATCAACCCGCCTGCCGCCATTACTACAGCCCCTCATATGCAGCCTCAGAGTCTGTGGCGGGTCGAGCTCCATATTCTGAGCAAATGGAGCAGGGAGACGACGGTGCACTGGCCGGTGCAGCCTGATGAAGAACTCCATTGGGGGAGGGACCGCCGGGGGAGGCGAGGCCGGTGCGCCGCCCCGTCCCCCTCTTCCCCAAGCGCCACGACGACCTCGGCCTCGCCCCTCCCCCTTCCTCTCGTGGCCGGCTCCGCCACCACGAGCTCTTGGGAAGGAGGGGTGCACTGTCGAGCGGAGACCCTCATCACCACCGTCGAAGCACCGGCGCGCCCTCTCGCCATAATAGAAGAAAGAAAGGAGCCAAGGTGGAAGGAGGCGGATGATGAAAGATTGAGGGGTGCCATCCCCCTCCCCTTCTTATAAAGGGGCAGGGTCAGGGCTCGGCCGCCCCACTCAACCAATCCGGCCATCAGGAGCGCAGGGAATCAAGACAGACCCGCTGCTCCAATCAGCGGCGGCCCGGTTTCCCGCCTCGTCATTTAAGGCCTGCACCCGCCACCTACCATCTTCAAGGCATGGGGGGCACGTGGCGAACAAATAGAAATCAAGGGGACAAGTGAGGCGACCGTTTTACACCCCGTGATCATAGGGCACGGGCACTTCGAAGGCCACGACCCGAGTCCACTCAGTAAATGAGCCGTGCCCCTGCGTTTTCCTCTTTTTATGGGGAAGGCGCAAGCCGCCTCTTTACCACGATGTGACACATGAGGGCAGGAACCGCCCCACGCGTGACCCCATGTCACACACGACCCTCCACGTCATGCATTCAACGCGGGTCGTGGGGAAGCGCAGCGGGCGAAGGAGTTACTGTGGTAAAATTTCGCCCCGCCTGCCCGCGCACCGTTCTGAGCCTAGCCCAACAAAGCGTTGCGCTCATGTGTGACCTAGGCCCGGGGGCCCATGTTGGTGTACAAAAGTAGGGGCCCTTTTTGTACCCCTCTACCACGCCCGCGGCCACACTAAGTAGGGCAGAGGAAGGCACGAGATGGGCAAAGCAACGCCAAGACCAGAGACACAAAGATCAAGAGGGCGAGGTGGACTCCCCCGGCATGAGCCTTGCCGGGGCGGCCTCCGTAGCCCCGGCAAGGGCCTTGCCAGGGCAACTTTCCCAACGCCAGTAGCGCGCGCCACCCTTGAGCGCAAGGGTTCCAACACCGTCAACCACATTGGAACCAAGGCTCGGGAGGCACCTCCATGGGGGCATGCAGATCTTTGTCAAGATCATAAACACACAAGATCAGATGAGGACCAGAAGACGACGATCCTCGGCAAGATCATTGCTGAGGAAATCTACGAGACCCCTGGCAAGATCCTTGCTGAGGACGACCGCGATGCCACGGCAAGACCCTTGCCGGGGCCCCGGCTAGACCCTTGCTGAGGACACCTGTAGGGCCGCAGTCAGGCCCGCGTCTGCTAAGACTCCACCACCGTTCCCATATAGCTGCCAGCCCAATCGGCTGGGCTAGCACCTGCACGGCGACATGCGGCCTCTAGGCCAACTCAGCAAACACCTACGTGGTGGCATGCAGATCTTCGTGAAGACCCTACCACCACGCCATCTCACTAGTCTGCTAGCCTACGTGGCGCTGCATGCCTCGTTGGCCTGGACGCGTGTCGGAGCGAGATGGAGCGATGACGGACGGGGCGGGCCTCGTTGTCGTCCCCAATAAGGCAACGAGACACCTAAGAAGCGCATTTAATATGCCTTGTCCCGTAATGACAGGCGATAAGCTTGTACACTGTATACCTTTCCACCTCCTGTGTGCCACTATGGCGGCCCCTTTTGACTATAAAAGGAGGCCCGAGGCGTACTGGACAAGGATTCAGATCTTTTGGACTACGCACACACGATAGCTAGTTTGAGAGATCAAGAACACTCAAATATACACCAAAGCAGGACTAGGGTATTAGGCATCCTCGCGGCCTGAACCTGGGTAAACGACCTTTGTGCTGCCTCCTAGACCCGCTCTTTGCACAACCCCACGCCCGCGAACCGTATAAGGGATCCCAGTGATTCCATAGGTGTCGTTTCCACCGACAGTGAGTCTTCTCTTCTTTTGTAGGGAGCTGTACACTCATTGGAGTAGTGTTCGGGTCTTCCACAATTGTAGCAATTACGCTCACGACTAGAAGACCTTTTGTCATTGTAGGACCTTGACTTGGAACTTCTTTCTTTGCTTCTACTCTTGTAGAACTTATTGAAGTTCTTCACCATTAGGCTCACTTCCTCAATGAAGGCTTATTTCTCACTTGATGATGTAGCAGCATCACATGAGGCTTTGTAAGCGCCACTAGACTTGTTGTGAAGCTCTTATTTATCCTTGAGTGACATCTCATGAGCAACAATTCTACCAATGACTTCCATTGGCTTGAGATTTTTGTAATTGGGCATCATTTGGATCAATTTGCACACGGTATCATATTTTCCATCCAAGGCTCTTAGGATCTTCCTGATGATGAATCTATCGGTCATCACTTCACTTCCTAAGCCGACAATCTCATTTGTGACGAGAGAAATCCTAGAGTACATTTCAGCGACACCTTCACCATCCGTCAATGTGAACTTGTCAAGTTGACTTTGAAGCATCCAATTTGGATTCCTTGATGGAGTCGGTACCTTCGTGCATATCAATCAAAGTATCCCAAATTTCCTTTTCATTCTCTAGACGACTGATTTTGTTGAATTCTTCAGGGCACAATCCGTTGAATAGGATATCGCAAGCTTGAGCATTGTATTGCAACATCTTCAATTCTTCCGTGGTAGCTTCACGATTTGGTTCTCTCCCATCGAGGAATTCACCTTGCAAGCCAATACACACAATAGCCCAAACGGCGGGGTTATGTCCAAGAATATGCATTTTCATCTTATGCTTCCAACTATCAAAATTAGTACCATCAAAGTAAGGACCTCTACGGTGGTAATTTCCCTCGCTAAACGCCATACTCTCCTAGCTTATGAAACCAAGGTTATGATCACCAAAGCTATAGAAATCAAGGAAAATGGAGACCAAAGCTTTGATACCACTTGCAGGATCGAAAGTATGTCTAGAGGGGGGTGATTAGACTACTTGACCAAATAAAAATCTAACCTTTTCCCAATTTTAAGTCTTGGGAGATTTTAGCAACTTAGCACTAGTCAAGCAATCAACCTACACATGCAATTTTAAGAGTATAGAAGTAGAATGTAAATCATTGCATATGAAGGTAAAGGGGAGGAGTTTGGAGGGAGCAAACACAATGTATAAATGGATATTTTTGGCATGGTTTCGATAGGTGGTGCTATCGTACATCCATGTTGATGGAGACTTCAACCCACGAAGGGTAATGGTTGCGCGAGTCCATGAAGGGCTCCATCCATGAAGGGTCCATGAAGAAGCAACCTTGTCTATCCCACCATGCCCATCGCCAACGAAGGACTTGCCTAACTTGGGTAGATCTTCATGAATTAGGTGATCTCCTTGCCCTTACAAACTCCTTGGTTCAACTCCACAATATTGATGGAGGCTCCTAAGTGACAACTAACCAATCTAGGAGACACCACTCTCCAAAAGGTAATATATGGTGTGTTGATGATGAACTCCTTGCTCTTGTGCTTCAAATGATAGTCTCCCCAACACTCAACTCTCTCACACAGATTTGGATATGTTGAAAAGATCATTTGAGTGGAAATCAACTTGGGGAAGGCTAGAGATCAAGATTATTGTGGTTGGATTGGAATGTCTTGGTCTCAACACATGAGTAGGTGGTTCTCTCTCAAAAAATGAGTAGTTGAAGTGTAGGCACGTTCTGATAGCTCTCTCCAGGAGTGGAGGATGGGTGGAGGGGTATATATATATAGCTTCCACACAAAATCTAACCGTTACACACAATTTACCAAACTCGGTGGGACCGAATAGTGAAACTCGGTCAGACCGATTCAGTTCAAAATGTGAATGTTAGGCTTTTCGATGGGACCGACATGATCAACTCGGTGGGACCGATGTGCTAGGGTTAGGGCATAACTTGATCTCGGTGAGACTGATCACATGAACTCGGTGGGACCGATTTCAGTAATAGGCAAACGAGAGTTGGTCAGGCAAACTCGGTGGGACCGATCGCTCATTTCGGTGAGAGCGAAATGTTACGAAAAGGAAATAGAGAGTTTGCATTGCGAACTTGGTGGGACCGATCGCTCATTTCGGTTAGACCGAAATGTTACGAAGGGAAACAAAGAGTTTGCGATCCCATGATCGAGATCCCTATCGGTGAGGCCGAACTGATTAGGGTTTCTAGTTATGGCTATGTCTAATGAACTCCGTGGCGCCAGATTGATCAAATCGGTGGGGCTGAGTTTGACTTCAGGTTTAGGACATATGGGAAATGAGAAAGTGTTTGAGGGCTTTTGGAGCATATCACTAAGCATTTTGAGCAAGCAAGCCATTAAGCAACACCTCATCCCCTTTTAATAGTATTGGCTTTTCCTATGGACTCAATGTGATCTTGGATTATTAAAATGAAAATGTAGAGTCTTGAGCTTTTATGAATATGTGTCCTTAGCATTTGAGGGGTCCACATCTCTAGTCCATGCCATGCCAATCATTGAACTTTCTTAAATGATCATCTTGAAAGAGTATTAGTTCAATGAGCTATATGTTGTTAAGAATTACCAAAACCACCCAGGGATTAGTTGCACTTTTAGGGAGGAGTGGCGGGATTTTGCGTGCCGCTGGCGGACGACAACCCGCTTGAGGAGCCGTTGGGGTGCACCTTCAGTGTACTGCGTAAAGATGCTTGGGTGAGATTGCTCCTGCTAAAGGGACTTGGTGCAACACAAACATAAAAATGATAATGTACCCTCTAGGTGCTAGTTTTTTCCTCCTCATAGGAAGGGGATCATCCTCTGACTCGTCGGAGAGCACGATTTTCTCTGATGACTTGTCGGCGGCCCCGCTGTTGGTGTCAAAACCGGCGGATCTCGGGTAGGGGGTCCCGGACTGTGCGTCTTGGCCGGATGGTAACAAGAGGCAAGGAACACGATGTTTTACCCAGGTTCGGGCCCTCTTGATGGAGGTAAAACCCTACGTCCTACTTGATTAATATTGATGATATGGGTAGTACAAGAGTAGATCTACCACGAGATCAAGGAGGCTAAACCCTAAAAGCTAGCCTATGGTATGATTGTTGTATGATGAAGTTTTCCTACGGACTAAAACCCTCTAGTTTATATAGACACCGGAGAGGGTTAGGGTTACACAAAGTTGGTTACAATGGTAGGAGATCTTGAATATCCGCATCGCCAAGCTTGCCTTCCACGCCAAGGAAAGTCCCATTCGGACACGGGACGAAGTCTTCAATCTTGTATCTTCATAGTCCAGGAGTCCGGCTGAAGGTATAGTCCGGCTACCCAAACACCCCCTAATCCAGGACTCCCTCAGTAGCCCCTGAACCAGGCTTCAATGACGATGAGTCCAGCGCGTAGATTGCCTTCGGCATTGCAAGGCGGGTTCCTCCTCCAAATTCTTCACAAAAGTTTGTAAACACCAAGAGTAGTGTCCGGCTCTGCAAAATAAGTTTCCACGTATTGCCACAGAGAGAATAATATTAACACAAATCTAATCTGCTGACGTATTCCGCAGCGTGACATCACACTACGGCCAAGCCTTTATTTGAATCGTTTTCACTTTTCCACCTCAGTGTGTTTTGCGAGGCGGTTTCCTTGGCACGTCTTGTCAAAGCAGAGATCGTGTCCTCCATTTATGGGATTCTCATCAATACGGACGTGGGTAACCCAACCGCGCCATTTATCATGGCGCTTGGGAGGCAAGCGAGTTTTACTAGGCTGGTGGGGACGCATAGTCGCATCCCCTCATATAAGGGGATAAGGATCCACCTTTTTACCTATGCCTTCTTCCTCCTTTGCCTATCCATCTTCTGCGCACCCGAGCTCCAGCGCCCAAGCCCGCACTTCCTACCTCAACCTGCTCCAACAATGTCCGGAGCGGGAGGCAAGTGGATGGTCTCCTTCGTCACGGAGGGCCATCTCAAATGGCTAAGGAAGGCCAGATACCTATCCAAAGACATCGCGCACCGGCTTCCTGAGGAGGGGCAGCTTCTCCCCACCCCAATGCCCCATGAGAGGGTAGTATTTCTTCCCCACTTACTCCGCGGACTGGGTTTTCCTCTCCACCCATTTGTCCGCGGGCTCATGTTCTACTATGGCCTAGATTTCCACGATCTGGCCCCAAACTTCATCCTCAATATCTCGGTGTTTATCATCGTCTGTGAGGCTTTCCTCTGCATCCGCCCCCATTTCGGCCTCTGGCTCAAGACCTTCAATGTCAAGCCAAAGGTGGTGCGCGGCAACCAGGCGGAGTGCGGAGGTGCCATGGCGGGCAAAATAGCCAACGTCCTATGGCTCGAGGGCTCCTTTGTGGAGACCTTGAAGGGGTGGCAGTCAGGGTGGTTTTACATCACCGAGCCACGCGATCCGAAGTGAATCACAACCCCTGAATTCCGATCCGGACCCCCAACGCGGCTCACATCCTGGAAGGAGACGGGCTTGTCGTGGGGCGACGAAGAAGAGGTGACCGGACTGCAAAAATGCATCCAGTCCCTGGTGAACAAGCAGCTCAAGCTTGTCAATGTAGTCCAGGTCATGCTCGTCCGCTGGATCCTTCCGTGTCAAGAACGGGACTTCAATTTGTGGGAGTTCAACCGGGCGCAGCATCGAACTCTGAGCAGGCTCTTCGACACGACGTACGAAGATGTCTGGAAGGGGCTAACCAAAGGCACCCAGGCTCCCACATCCGCCTCCGAAGACCGCGGATTCAGCTCGCAGCGTCCTGCTAGCGAGGTAAAATATTTTCATCTTTTACAGGATGTTAAGTTTTCTCCATAGTTTGACTCTATGTGGGATCTAAACTCCCTCACCTTTGACAAGATTGGCAGGCGAAGTCCGGACTGATTAACTGTCCGGCTCCCTTGCCCGAAGACCCAGCCCCTGCTCTCCTAGAGAAGCTGCTGGTTCCGGCACCTTATGTGGTGCCGGAGAAGAAGGCCAAGAAGAAGAAGGCCACGGGGACTCGAAAGAGTTCCCGGCATATGGTGGTGTCGGACTCGTCATCCGACGAGTCCGAGACGCACTCCTCCCGTGAAAACAAGGAGGAGGAAGAAGAAACCTCTCCCCCTCCAGTGGGGGGAGGAAAGAAGAGGAAGGCCACCCCAGTAGGGGAGGCCGAGGGGTCCAAGAAGAGGAAAACCCCTCCGCCGGACTACGCCCCCGACACCGACGAGGACGAAGAGGAGTGGCCGGACAGGGCCAAGCGTCCGGAGAAATCGTAAGTGTTCGGATACCAGAGTAACTCATGATATTCCTTTTGTTGCACAGCTTTCCCTAATGTGGAATATAATCATGCAGCTCGCCCGAGGACGGGCTCGACGAGTCGTCGAGCAGCTCCCTGGATTCATCAGACGTGAATTCAGTTCCGCCCGCTGCCTCCCCCTGTTCTGCGGATGACGCCGACGTGGCGTCGCGACAAGCTCCGGGGCAAGAGGAGGTGGTCCAGGAGGAGCCGCGAGGCGACCTCCCGGACTCCAGGAGTAAAGGGGACAAGACCCCCCAGGGCTCCAATTCCGGCTTTAAGCCAGACACCACGCCGGAATCATCAACGGTTCCGGACCGCGGCAGGCGAACTCCTGCCAAGAGGAGCAAGCCTATTGAGCCGGTGTCCTCCGTCCAACCGGAGGCACCGGACAATCTGCTGGAGGCGCTTAAGGGCGCCTCCATCGACGAGGAGCACCGTACCATCATGAGTACGGTGGTCCAGAAGGTTCGGTCCGCGAAAAGCGGACTTACTGAAGCTTGTGCTAGCCTTCTAACAGTCTTTGAGGTAAGTAGAAATATGTAAAAATATTACCGCAGAGACAGTAGCCCCTGATGCTCTGTTTGGTGTTCGGAAAGAAAAGCCGAATAGAGGATCTATTAAATATCGCATGAGTCTAACTAAAAAGGAGTAAATATACGTATGCAGGCTTCGCTGCTGGCCACCCCCGCACTGACTGCGGAGGTGGATGCCTTGAAGCAGGGCCTCGTGCGGACCGAGCAAGAGCTCGGCCTTGCCAAACGGCAGCTCGAGGAGAAAGAAGGTAATAGATACCTTATAGAAAAAATGCCTATAAGAAGACGCAATTGCAAAAAATGACAGGAGTATACTGCTTATTGTAGGGGCCACAACTAAGGTGGCGACCCTCAAGCAGGCGCTGTCCGAGGCCAAGAAGAGAGCGGCCATGGAGCGCACCGAGCGGGAGAAATTTGAGGCGCAGGTCGGCGAGGTGCAGCGAGAGCTTCAGGCTCTCATAAAAAACATGAGAGTTTGGAGCTCGACTCGAAGACGCGAGCATCCGAGCTTGCTGCGGCCCTTAAAACTGCCAAATCTGCCAAGGCCGAAGCCCAGAAGGCCCTCTAGGAATTGGATGCGGTGAAAAAGATAGAGGCGGGTAAGGCATTCTCTATGCAAAGCAGACATATAAAAGTAAACTACTTGTTACTTACCCGAATCCGGAGCTCTCCAGGGGCATTCACAGATCTTCCCCGCAGCGTATCCGATGCCGCCGCATTCTACCGAGCCGAGGAAGGCAGCTCGTCGGAGAAGGTGTTCTGGTCTCAGTACGATGAGGCTGGTCACCCTGTGCCCTTGAGCGACTAGCTGAAGCAGCTGGTCGAGCTCCACAAGGCGGCCGAACAGGCCCTAAAGGGCTTCATAGTTCGGCTGTGGCCTGGAGGGACCCTGCCTGGGAGCTACTTCGGACTGGTGCGGCGGCTGGTGGAGGCTTGTCCAAGGCTCGAGGTCATCAAGCGCTCCGTCTGCATCGAAGGTGCCCGTAGGGCCCTTGCCCGTGCAAAGGTGCACTGGGGTAAGCCGGACGGTGATAAGCTTGTGAGGGACGGGCCGCCGCCGGGGAAGGAGCATCGCAAGCCCGAGAACTATTACAAGGATGTTCTGGCCGGTGCCCTCCTTATGGCGGATGAATGCACCAAGGATGTAATTTTTTTAATGAACTCGCTCGTGTTATCCTGTGCGCTGAAAACTTGTTCATATGCGCTAAGCAATGCTTGAATTTAAAATATTACTTTCTGTGCGGCCGTTTATCAAAAAATTGAGAGATGGCCAGTCGTCGGCTTCTGCCCCCATGCCACTAGTGCTGGGGTGTTCAGGATAAACCTGAGCGCTCTTTTTCCCATGATTGGGTCCGTCGAGGGAGGCGCTCAGCACAATGAACAAGGCAATCGGACTATAATGCTTGAACACTCTCACTTAGCCATAGAACTCTATAATTTTAAATTTCGGCGAAGCCCCTAGTATTCGGAAGACCGAGTTCGGGGCGCTATCCATGCCTTGGCCGGACAAAGCCGGTTCCTCGCTCGAAGCGGCATAAGTCTTTAAGGACTCAAAAAACCTCTCGAACAGCGACCGGTCTCTCGCCTCATCATGACAGTCAGTTTTAGCTTTCTCTACTGAGGTGCTCAGCCCAGCTCAACTGGGGCACAATCGCAGTAGTTCTCCTAGTGCTACCTTAGCCGATATAGCGGAACGTAAGGCACCAAAACATAGGAGCCGGGCAAACCCAACTATTGACCCAAATCATGATTCGGAGCCGATGCATATAGTGCTATAAGTTCGGGGTGCCGCACTTGTGAAAGTGTACGGACTTCTCATGCCATATTGATGGGTACTGAAGCCCCTGTCGTATTTTTGCCGTACCACAGTGTACGGATGCAACATGTTATTGATAAACATATATATAAAAAGAGGATAATGCAAAAAATAGACAAAAAGCTATGCATTGTTTATAGAAAGGCTGCTATGAAAGCGGAACGATACAAATAGTGCGATAAGCAAAAGAAATTGGACTATTTAACATGTCCTAGCCAGGGGCAGGCCACGGAATTGTATTAGAAAACAGGTATACTGCTCGCAATAGAGACCACCTGGGAGTTCCATAATGCGGCGTGGCTTGTCTGCTTTCTTGGATCTTGCATTGTTTGTGCGGCAGTTGAATTGCCGAACGGGTCATCCGAAGTATGGAGTCCTGAGAGTAAGAGAAAAAAAGAGAAAAAAAAGGAATCCGGCAGCCCCTGGTGTGTTTTAAGCCGTATTTCGGGCATGCTGTGATAGTGCCCCTTCCCATGTGCCCATGGTATCTCAAGAGCGTAGTTATGTACGCGAAGCACTGGTTTCGCTATGTTGCGAGGGCTAGGGTTGGGGCCGCATTGCTATGCTAGCTCAGAACGTGCCAGGCGGTCTTGTTGTAGGGTACTCCGGGCGTGCTTGACAGTGTCCGGCTTTTTGAAGGCCGAACTGGAGAACTGCCTAGAGAGGCTGCCTTGTACTTCTGCTGCGAGCGCTGCCGTGTGCTCCTCCGTTCGGAGGGAGCGTTCAGTGTTCCCATTGACCGTGATTACTCCTCTAGGGCCTGGCATCTTGAGCTTGAGGTATGCATAGTGCGGTACCGCGTTGAATTTTGCGAATGCGGTTCGCCCGAGCAGTGGGTGATAGCCACTGCAGAACGGGACTATGTCGAAGATTAAATCCTCGCTTCGGAAGTTATCCGGAGATCCGAAGACCACTTCCAGTGTGACTGAGCCTGTACAGTTGGCTTCTACACCTGGTATGACGCCTTTAAAGGTCATTTTGGTAGGCTTGATCCTCGAGGGATCTATGCCCATTTTTCGCACTGTATCCTGGTAAAGCAGGTTCAGGCTGCTGCCGCCGTCCATGAGGACTCTTGTGAGATGAAATCCGTCAATGATTGGGTCTAGAACCAATGCGGCGAAGCCGCCGTGGCGGATGCTAGTGGGGTGGTCCCTTCGATCAAAGGTGATCGGGCAGGAGGACCATGGGTTGAACTTTGGGGCGACTGGCTCTATCGCATATACGTCCCGTAACGCACGCTTCCGCTCCCTCTTGGGGATGTGGGTTGCGTATATCATGTTCACCGTCCGCACTTGCGGGGGAAATCCCTTATGTCCACTGTTGTTCGGCGGCCTGGGCTCCTCCTCGTCGTTGCTATGCAGCCCCTTGTCTTTGTTTTCGGCTCTTAACTTGCCTGCCTGCTTAAACACCCAACAGTCCCTGTTGGTGTGATTGGCTGGCTTTTCGGGGGTGCCATGTATCTCGCACAAGCGGTCGAGTATTCGGTCCAAACTGGACGGGCCCTGAGTATTTCTTTTGAATGGCTTTTTTCGTTGACCGGATTTGTAGCCTCGGAATCCGGCATTAACTGCCGTATCCTCGTTGCTGTCACTATTAACGCGGTGCTTTTGTTTGTTCCGACGCGACCTGTCGCTTTTGTCCTCGGTATTTGAATTACCAGGGTTCTTGGTTAAATTGTTGCTGCGAGCTAGCCAGCTGTCTTCTCCTGCGCAAAAGCGGGTCATGAGTGTCGTGAGGGCTGCCATAGATTTCGGCTTTTCCTGTCCCAGGTGCCGGGCAAGCCACTCGTCACGGATATTATGCTTGAAGGCCGCTAAGGCCTCTGCGTCCGGACAGTCGACTATCTGTTTTTTCTTTGTTAGGAACCATGTCCAGAATTGACTGGCCGATTCCTCTGGCTGCTGAATTATGTGGCTTAGGTCATCGGCGTCCGGTGGTCGCACATAAGTGCCCTGGAAGTTGTCAAGGAATGCGGCTTCCAGGTCCTCCCAAGAATCGATTGAGTCTGCTGGCAAGCTGTTAAGCCAATGCCGGGCCGGTCCCTTAAGTTTGAGTGGGCGGTATTTGATGGCGTGTAGATCATCACCGCGGGCCATGTGGATATGAAGGAGATAATCCTCGATCCATACCGCAGGATCTGTTGTGCCATCGTACGATTCGATGTTTACGGGTTTGAAGCCCTCAGGGATTTTATGATCCATTACTTCATCTGTGAAGCATAGTGGGTGTGTGGCGCCTCTGTATTGGGCTATATCACGACGTAGCTCGAAGGAGCTTTGTCTGTTGAGTTCGGCCCGGCCGGATTTATTGCATCCGGAGTGACGATCACCGTCACGTGTCGTGGGGCGCCTACGCGATCCGTAGATCGATCTTGTTTGCCTTTCCTTTTCCTCTAGTATGTCGCGCAGGTCGGGCGCGGTGTCGGGGCATGGCTTGAGCGGAGGGCCAAGAGGCCTCTCTATCACGGCCACGAGGTGGCCGGTCGGCCATGTCATGCGCTGGTGATGTAGGTGCTTCCTCCTCTAGTCGGGGTAGCAGCCTGCGCTTTGGGTAACTCTTGGAGGGTCGTTCGAGTTCATACTCTTCGGCCTCAAGGACTTCAGTCCATCTGTCAGCTAGCAAATCCTGATCAACTCTAAGCTGTTGCTGCTTTTTCTTGAGGCTGCTTGCCGTGGCCATAAGCCTGCGTTTAAAACGCTCTTGTTCGGCGAGATCCTCTGGCACGACGAACTCGTCGTCGTCGAGGATTGCCTCGTCTTCGGAGGGAGGCGTATAATTATTGTCCTCAACCTCTTGGTCCGCCGCCCTCTCGTGAGGGATAGCTTCTCTGTCCTCCTGTGCTGAATCTTGCTGGAGGGGGTGTTCCTCGGCGCTATCCGGAGTAGTATTATCTCACGTGCCGGAATCACCGTTTTTGCTTTGGCGGGATTTAGAGCGGCGCCGCTGACGCCGGCGCTTGGGCTATTTCTTAGAGGTATCGTCCCCCGATGTTCCATCGCCATCTCCATCCTTTGGAGTGTCCACCATATATATGTCATATGACGAGGTGGCCTTCCAGCGCCCTACAGGTGCTGGTTCTTGTTCATCTCCTGCGTCGTCGTCCATGCCGTCGATGTCTTCGGAGTCGAAGTCAAGCATGTCGGTTAAGTCGTCGACAGTGGCTACCAAGTGGGTGGTGGGTGGGTTTTAAATTTCTTCATCATCCGTATCCCAACCTTGCTGACCGTAGTCCGGCCAGGGTTCTCCTGATAAAGTGAGAGACTTTAGAGAATTCAGGATGTCACCGAAGGGCGAGTGCTGAAAGATGTCCACGGCGGTGAACTCCATTATCGGCGCCCAATCGGATTCGATCGGCAGGGGCGCGGGGGGCTCGGAGTTCAGAGAGGAATCCGGCTCCTCGGAGCCACGGGCCATGCGGAGTGCGGGGCTGGAGTTCGGCTCGATCGCCTCTGAGATCGCAGCCCCTGAGGCAGCGTCCAACCGCTGATCCTCGATCGGCGCAGTAGGCTCCGAATCAATGGTCGAAACCGATGCGTGTGCGGCCTCCAAGGCGCTGTTCGGCGGCAGAGCTATATCATGCCCATCGAGACAGTGCGGCGCGCTTGGCTGTGGCTCGAATCCGTCGAAGATCAAGTCCCCGCGGATGTCAGCCATGTAGTTTAGGCTTCCAAACCTGACCTGATGGCCAGGGGCGTAGCTTTCGATCTGCTCAAGGTGGCCAAGCGAATTGGCCCGCAGTGCGAAGCCGCCGAAGACGAAGATCTGTCCGAGGAGAAAAGTCTCACCCTGGACTGCATTGCTGTTGATGATCGAAGGAGCCATCCGGCCTGAAAGCGACGACATAGAGGAACTCTCAATGAAAGCACCAATGTCGGTGTCAAAACCGGCGGATCTCGGGTAGGGGGTCCCGGACTGTGCGTCTGGGCCGGATGGTAACAGGAGGCAAGGAACAGGATGTTTTACCCAGGTTCAGGCCCTCTTGATGGAGGTAAAACCCTACGTCCTGCTTGATTACTATTGATGATATGGGTAGTACAAGAGTAGATCTACCACGAGATCAAGGAGGCTAAACCCTAAAAGCTAGCCTATGGTATGATTGTTGTATGATGAAGTTGTCCTACGGACTAAAACCCTCCGGTTTATATAGACACCGGAGAGGGTTAGGGTTACACAAAGTCGGTTACAATGGTAGGAGATCATGAATATCCGCATCGCCAAGCTTGCCTTCCACGCCAAGGAAAGTCCCATCCGGACACGGGACGAAGTCTTCAACCTTGTATCTTCATAGTCTTGGAGTGCGGCTGAAGGTATAGTCCGGCTACCCGAACACCCCCTAATCCAGGACTCCCTCACCCGCACTGCAAAAAAACACTTCAGTGATGATACGTGTTTGTCACAGTAGGTCACGTTTTCTATCATGCATGTACGTCCATGAAGATTTTATGACAAAATCAAGATAGTCATACCTGTGCTGTCGTAGAAGTGTTCCATGACATTACCGAAATTATCATCATGGAAGTGTCCACTTCCATGACGATACATCGCGCGTCATGGAAGTGCTTTCGTCTAGGGTGACCGACACGTGGCATCCACCGTAATGGGTCGCCATTAAGCTATTGGGTCCGGTTTTGAATCCTATAACCCGTTAACAGCCCGGACCAATGAGGATTTTCCACATGTAAAATTGTCATTGGCCGGAGGAAACACGTGTTGGCTCACCGTTGGGACAGATGTCATTCATTCATTGGACAGGAGGCGCCTATGATAGGTCGACACGTGGCACAACCCAACAGAGGTCCATTCCGGTGAAAAGGCCATCCCGTTTGACTTGGTCAAAAGGTAACGGGCCGGCCCACGGAAAGCCAGTTCCTATATAGCCCATTTACGGCCCGCTAACTCACAGCCCGTTACGGCCTATTGGAATTAAGCCCAGTAGCTTCACCTGGGCCATCCAGTATGATTCCAGCTTGTTGTAACTTCCGGCCCATGTATGGCCCATGATGTCTTTCGGCCCATACGAGGCCATTTGTAACTCTTGGCCCATTAATGACCCATAGTGAATCTGGACCGCAATGAACAGTGTATTGCTTCATACCCACTAATGGCTCATTATTCCATTGCGCCATTTCCAACTCGTGTTATCTTTCGGCCTTCTCAGGGCCCATTTATTCTTGGGCTTATTTCCTGCATTCGGTTACTTACAGCCCGTTACTGGCCTTTCCTGCTTGTGGGCCAAATTCAGCCCGTGGTTAAAATCGGCCCGTTTGCGGCCCGTTAATCCATTGGGCTGTTTTCATAGTGTCATTAAATACGGCCGATTAACGATGGCCCGTTGTTGTCGGCCCATGAACGAACGATTCCAAATCTAGCCCGTTTACGGCCCATAATGCGGTATGTTATTGGCCCATGTTTGGCCGATCAATCATACGGACCATAGAATGCCCATTGATGCTACAGCCCATAGAAGGCCCATTGTTTCTAAGGCCCTTACAAGTCCCATTATTTCTACGGCCCGTAGGAAGCCCATGGTAACTATAGTAAATATGTAGCCCATGGTTATTGTGGCCTAGTTTAAAAAAAAGGTTATTGCGGCCTGATACGTCTCCAACGTATCTATAACTTTTGATTGTTCCATGCTATTATATTATCTGTTTTGGATGTTTAATGGGCCTTAATATACTATTTTATATTATTTTTGGGATTAACCTATTAACCGAAGGCCCACTGCAAATTGCTGTTTTTTTGCCTATTTCAGTGCTTCACAGAAAAGGAATATCAAACGGAATGAAACCTTTGCGAGGATCTTTCTTGGAACAAACGCAATCCAGGAGACTTAGAGTAGAAGTCAGAGACGCAACGAGGTGGCCACGAGGTAGGAGGGCGCACCCAGGGGGTAGGTGCGCCCCCACCCTCGTGGGCCCCTTGTAGCTCCACCGACCTACTTCTTTCGCCTATACATACACTCTTATACCCTGAAAACATCCAGGGGAGCCACGAAACCACTTTTCCACCGCCGCAACCTTCTGTACACGTGAGATCCCATCTTGGGGCCTTTTCTGGTGATCTGTTGGAGGGGGATTCGATCATTGAGGGCTTCTACATCAACACCATAGCCTCTCCGATGATGTGTGAGTAGTTTACCATAGACCTTCGGGTCCATAGTTATTAGCTAGATGGCTTCTTCTCTCTCTTTGGTTCTCAATACAAAGTTCTCCTTGATGTTCTTGGTGATCTATTTGATGTAATACTTTTTGCGGTGTGTTTGCCGAGATCCGATGAATTGTGGGTTTATGATCAAGATTATCTATGAACAATATTTGATTCTTCTCTGAATTCTTATATGCATGATTTAATTTCTTTGCAAGTCTCTTTGAATTATCGGTTCAGTTTGGCTACTAGATTGATCTTTCTTGCAATGGGAGAAGTGCTTAGCTTTGGGTTCAATCTTGTGGTGCTCTATCCTAGTGACAGGAAGGGAAAGGACACATATTGTATTGTTGCCATCAAGGATAAAAATATGGGGTTTATATCATATTGCTTGAGTTTATCCCTCTACATCATGTCATCTTGCCTAATGCGTTACTCTGTTCTTATGAACTTAATACTCTAGATGCATGCTGGATAGCGGTCGATGTGTGGAGTAATAGTAGTAGATGCATAATCGTTTTGGTCTACTTGACACGGACGTGATTCCTATGTTCATGATCATGCCTAGATATTCTCATAACTATGCGCTTTTCTATCAATTGCTCGGCAGTAATTTGTTCACCCACCGTAATATATGCTATCTTGAGAGAAGCCACTAGTGAAACCTATGGCTCCCGGGTCTACTTTACATCATATAAGTTTCCGATCTATAATTCTAGTTTACTATTTATTTTGCAATCTTTACTTTTCAATCTATACAACAAAAATATCAAAAATATTTATCTTATTATCTTTATCAGTTCTCACTTTTGCAAGTGGCTGTGAAGCGATTGACAACCCCTTTATCGCGTTGCTTGCAAGGTTCTTGAATGTTTGTTCAAGTACTAGGCGATTTGCATGTAGTCTCCTACTGGATTGATACCTTGGTTCTCAAAAATTGAGGGAAATACTTATGCTACTTTGTTGCATCACCCTTTCCTCTTCAAGGGAAAACCAACTCATGCTCAAGAGGTAGCAAGAAGGATTTCTGGCGCCGTTGCCAGGGAGATCTACGCTCAAGTCAAGAAATAGCAAGTACCCATCACAAACTCTTATCCCTCGCATTACATTCTTTGCCATTTGCCTCTCGTTTTCCTCTCCCCCACTTCACCCTTGCCGTTTTATTCGCCCTTTTTCGTTCGCTTCTTTTTGCTTGCCTTTTGTGTGTTCGCTCTTTGTGCGATTTGTTGCCATCATGTTTAAAACTGGGGAGGTTATCATTAATAAGGATGATAGTAATAACGGGGGAAAATTTGATGCTTTTGATGATCCTCATGAAGAACCTACTATTCTACACACTAAAAAGTTTCGGATTGGTAGTGGTAAAATTATTGGAAAATGAGTTATTCAGGATTTCTTTACTTGTGCCGGTGCCCTGCCCACTATGGGTGGGTCTATTCTTCCTAAAACTAGTAGTCTTGCGGATGCTATATCTTTGCTCGTAGTTGAACTTGAAAGATAGTTTATTCATATGCATCCTTGCATACAAAGGATTTTTCTAGAATTTTCCAATATTGAGCATTCTTCTGTTAAGTGAGCAGCTACTATCTTTTAGCACATGAGTTCAGATTTATAATGAAAGAGGCCAATGAAATTTTTGTGCATTATAGGGTGGACGATGGCCGTCCTCCCATAGAACCTATCCTTTTTAATCAAGAAGACATAATGCATTTACGATCTTTAGATCATGTTGCTTATAATGAAAACCTTAGAAAGAAGGTTCCTACTAATGTTCTAGTTGATAGAATCTCTGAACCTAATGATAATTTTGCTATTTAGAATAATGGTTTAGAATCTCAGAATAATTCATCTAGCCTATGTTTAGATGTGGTTTTATGTTTTAATTAGTGTTTGTTCCAAGTAGAACCTTTGGGAAGACTTGGGTGAAGTATTTATGATCTTGCTGTAAAAAACAAAAACTTTTGCACTCACGAGATTATCTGCCATTGTTTTACTGGTGAGTTATTTTAGGTTGATTCTTTTTGCATATGATTAATAGACAAATTCTTCACGTCCACAAATTTATTTTAGAATTTGTGGAGTTCCAGAAGTATACGTTTGATACAGATTACTACAGACTGTTCTGTTTTTAACAGATTCTGTTTTTCGTGTGTTGTTTGCTTACTTTGATGAATCTATGACTAGTATCGGGGGGTATGAACCATAGATAAGTTGGAATACAGTAGGTTTAACACCAATACAAATAAATAATGAGTTCATTACAGTACCTTAAAGTAGTGGTTTGCTTTCTTACACTAACGGAGCTCATGAGATTTTCTGTTTTAGTTTTGTGTTGTGAAGTTTTCACGTTTTGGGTAAAGATTTGATGGATTTTGGAATAAGGAGTGGCAAGAGCCTAAGCTTGGGGATGCGCAAGGCACCCCAAGATAAAATTCAAGGACAACCAAAATCCTAAGCTTGGGGATTCTCCGGAAGGCATTGCCTCTTTCGTCTTCGTCTATCGGTAACTTTACTTGAGGCTATATTTTTATTCACCACATGATATGTGTTTTTCTGGGAGCGTCTTGTATGATTTGAGTCTTTGCTTTTTAGTTACCACAATCATCCTTGCTATGCACACCTTTTGGAGAGACACACATGAATAGGAATTTATTAGAATACTCTATGTGCTTCACTTATATCTTTTGAGCTAGATAATTTTGCCCTAGTGCTTCAGTTATATCTTTTTAGAGCACGGTGGTGGTTTTATTTTATAGAAATTATTAATCTCTCATGCTTCACTTATATTATTTTGAGAGTCTTTTAGAACAGCATGGTAATTTGATTTGGCTATAAAATTAGTCCTAATATGATAGGCATCCAAGATGGGTATAATAAAACTTCCATATATAGTGCATTGAATACTATGAGAAGTTTGATACTTGATGATTGTTTTGAGATACGAAGATGGTAATATTAGAGTCGTTCTAGTTGAGTAATTGTGGAATTGAGAAATACTTGTGTT
Source organism: Triticum dicoccoides (assembly GCF_002162155.2). Taxonomy (NCBI): domain Eukaryota; kingdom Viridiplantae; phylum Streptophyta; class Magnoliopsida; order Poales; family Poaceae; genus Triticum; species Triticum dicoccoides. Next base: position 542,458,339 of record NC_041382.1, read on the forward strand.
GAGGTTTGCAAGTCCCGTATCATGCACATATGGTAAACTTTGTGTGACAAATTTGAAGCATGAGGTGTTCTTTGATTGCTTTCCTTATGAGTGGCGGTCGGGGACGAGCGATTGTCTTTTTCTACCAATCTATCCCCCTAGGAGCATGTGCGTAGTTCTTGGTTTCGATGACTTATAGATTTTTGCAATAAGTATGTGAGTTCTTTATGACTAATGTTGAGTCCATGGATTATACGAACTCTCACCCTTCCATCATTGCTAGCCTCTTCGGTACCGTGCATTGCCCTATCTCACCTCGAGAGTTGGTGCAAACTTCGCCGGTGCATCCAAACCACGTGATATGATATGCTCTATCACACATAAGCCTCCTTATATCTTCCTCAAAACAACCACCATACCTACCTATTATGGCATTTCCATAGCCATTCCGAGATATATTGCCATGTAACTTTCCATCGTTCCGTTTATTATGACACGCTTCATCATTGTCATATTGCCTTGCATGATCATGTAGTTGACATTGTATTTGTGGCAAGGCCACCATGCATAATTGTTCATACATGTCACTCTTGATTCATTTCCCATCCCGATACACCGCCGGAGGCACGCATATAGAGTCATATTTTGTTCCAGTATCGAGTTGTAATCCTTGAGTTGTAAATAAATAGAAGTGTGATGATCATCATTATTAGAGCGTTGTCCCGTGTGAGGAAATAAAAATAAAAAGGGGAGAAAGGCCAAATAAAAAAGAGAAAGGCCAAAAAAGGCCAAAAAAAGAGAAGGCCCAAAAAAGAGAAAAGTGAGAAGGGACAATGCTACTATCCTTTTTCGACACTTGTGCTTCAAAGTAGCACCATGATCTTCATCATAGAGAGTCTCTTATTTTATCACTTTCATATACTAGTGGGAATTTTTCGTTATAGAACTTGGCTTGTATATTCCAACAATGGGCTTCCTCAAATGCCCTAGGTCTTTGTGAGCAAGCAAGTTGGATGCACACTCACTTAGTTTCTTTTGTTGAGCTTTCATACATTTATATCTCTAGTGCATTCGTTGCATGGCAATCCCTACTCCTCGCATTGACATCAATTGATGGGCATCTCCATAGCCCGTTGATTAGCTGCGTCGATGTGAAACTTTCTCCTTTTTTGTCTTCTCCACACAACCTCCATCATCATATTCTATTCCACCCATAGTGCTATGTCCATGGCTCGCGCTCATGTATTGCGTGAAAGTTGAAAAAGTTTGAGATTACTAAAGTATGAAACAATTGCTTGGCTTGTCATCGGGGTTGTGCATGATGAGAGCATTTTGTGTGACGAAAGTGAAGCATGGCCAAACTATATGATTTTGTAGGGATAAGCTTTCTTTGGCTGTGTTATTTTGGTAAGACATAATTGATTGGCTAGTATGCTTGAAGTATTATTATTTTTATGTCAATATTAAACTTTTGTCTTGAATCTTTTGGATCTGAACATTCATGCCACAATAAAGAGAATTACATTGAAAATTATGTTAGGTAGCATTTCACATCAAATTTTTTGTTTTTATCATTTACCTACTCGAGGACGAGCAGGAATTAAGCTTGGGGACGCTTGATACGCCTCCAACGTATCTATAATTTTTTATTGTTCCATGCTATTATATTATCTGTTTTGGATGTTTAATGGGCTTTAATATACTCTTTTATATTATTTTTGGGACTAACCTATTAACCAAAGGCCCAGTGCAAATTGCTACTTTTTTGCCTATTTCAGTGTTTCACAGAAAAGGAATATCAAAAGGAATCAAAACTGAATGAAACCTTCACGAGGATCTTTCTTGGAACAAACACAATCCAGGAGACTTGGAGTGGAAGTCAGAGACGCAACGAGGCGGCTACGAGGCAGGAGGGGGCGCCCCCACCCTTGTGGGCCCCTTGTAGCTCCACCGACCTACTTCTTTCGCCTATATATACTCTTATACCCTGAAAACATCCAGGGAGCCACGAAACCACTTTTCCACCGTCGCAACCTTCTGTACCCATGAGATCCATCTTGGGGCCTTTTCCGGCGATCTGCCGGAGGGGGATTCGGTCACGGAGGGCTTATACATCAACACCATAGCCTCTCCGATGATGTGTGAGTAGTTTACCACAGACCTTCGGGTCCATAGTTATTAGCTAGATGGCTTCTTCTCTCTCTTTGGTTCTCAATACAAAGTTCTCCATGATGTTCTTGGAGATCTATTCGATGTAATACTTTTTGCGGTGTGTTTGCCGAGATCCAATGAATTGTGGGTTTATGATCAAGATTATCTATGAACAATATTTGATTCTTCTCTGAATTCTTATATGCATGATTTAATATCTTTGCAAGTCTCTTCGAATTATAGGTTTAGTTTGGCCTACTAGATTGATCTTTCTTGCAATGGGAGAAGTGCTTAGCTTTGGGTTCAATCTTGCGGTGCTCGGTCCCAGTGACAGAAAGGGAACCGACACGTATTGTATTGTTGCCATCGAGGATAAAAAGATGGGGTTTATATCATATTTCTTGAGTTTATCCCTCTACATCATGTCATCCTGCCTAATGTGTTACTCTGTTCTTATGAACTTAATACTCTAGATGCATGCTGGATAGCGGTCGATGTGTGGAGTAATAGTAATAGATGTAGAATCATTTCAGTCTACTTGACACAGACGTGATGCCTATGTTCATGATCATGCCTAGATATTCTCATAACTATGCGCTTTTCTATCGATTGCTCGGCAGTAATTTGTTCACCCACCGTAATATATGCTATCTTGAGAGATGCCACTAGTGAAACCTATGACCCGCGGGTCTACTTTACATCATATAAGTTTCCGATCTATAATTCTAGTTTACTATTTATTTTGCATTCTTTACTTTTCAATCTATACAACAAAAATATCAAAAAAAATTATCTTATTATCTTTATCATATCTCACTTTTGCAAGTGGCCATGAAGGGATCGACAACCCCTTTATCGCATTGGTTGCAAGGTTCTTGATTGTTTGTGCAGGTACTAGGCGATTTGCGTGTAGTCTCCTACTGGATTGATACCTTGGTTCTCAAAAACTAAGGGAAATTCTTATGCTACTTTGCTGTATCACCCTTTCCTCTTCAAGGGAAAAGCAACACATGCTTAATTAAGAGGTAGCACGGCCAAACCGCGGAAAAAGAACTGCACTGACTACAAGCAAACAAATAAACAAGACAACAAGGAAATAAATAAGGAAGCAACTTATGCTAGGCTATCACGGCTATTACACATATTACATCAACTGGGCATCAAAGTTCGCCACCAGTGCAATTATAGGAAACAAAGCAGCATATCATATACACTCGTTGTCAAAGTTGGCGACCTGTGCAAATAAACGTCGCAGTAAAACAAGTCCAAAACTGAAACCACTTCAAAGGAGCTCAAGAAACAATATCATGGGTACCCATAATGCTGGCAAGATGCTTAGCAAGCTTATTAACTTTCTCTTGATTAGCACTTAAATCCTCCAGCACTTTCTGTTGCACAAGTAAGTATGCATCTGAATTCTGCAAGGACTTCCTCAGTCCTTTGGCTTCTTGTCTCAGCACAGATGACTAATGCCTTTCAACTTGTAGCTGAGACTGAAGAAGCCGAAGTGATTCAGACAGCGAGGTCGAAGTGCTTGTGCCAGCGGTACTGGCCAGTAACTCGAACACTACATCAACGCAGGACTGTGGGGTTTTCTCACTGTCTATAAGATCATTTTTATCACCTTTCTTGGAGACCAACGGGGTTGTCTCACTATATTGAACCTTATCTGCATTACTTTCTCTACCATTGCATAGTGGGGTGATGTTCTCCAATATCTATCACTGGTAGAAAAAGGGCCTTTAGTCCCGGTTTGTAAGGGCCTTTAGTCCCAGTTCTGGAACTGGGACTAAAGGGTCGGTACTAATGCCCTGACCCTTTAGTCCCGGTTCAATCCAGAACCGGGACTAAAGGCCCTCCACGTGGCAGGTCCACCTTTAGTCCCGGTTGGTAACACCAACCGGTACTAAAGGAAATTTTCTGATTTTTTTTGAAATTTTTTTGAAATTTTTTTATTTTCAAATTTCTGAATTATTTTAACCTCTAATCTCTAATCACCCCTCATCACTGCTCAATTTAATCTCTAATCACCCCTCATCATTCCAAATTATCTAACTTCCCGAACGGTCACCCATCTTCTCACTACTCCAGCCTGAGCACGCTTAACTTCCGGGTTCTATTCTCCTTCGTTTCCAAGTCTGCACTTGTTGTTTTCCTGACAATAGTAAGATGTCAACCCTATTAACCCTTAGGAATTTAGCTTGAGCATGAAGTCACATATTTCACTGTTTGAGTCTAAAACTATTGTTCTAAAAAACAACAATTTTTTAGTAACACTAATATTTCTTGAATAAGTAGTTTGACCATTGTTTGACCACAGTTTGACCACAGTTTGACCATAGTTTGACCATAGTTTGACCAGATTTGACCAAAATTCAAAAAAGGTGAAATAATTATTTAATAACACTAATATTCTTGAATAATTATTTAGTAACACTAATACTTCTTGAATAAGTAGTTTGACCATAGTTTGACCAGATTTACTGAAAATTTAAAAAAACTAAAATTTGAGCATAACTTTTTTTCCTTTTGGAATTTGAGGATTCTACAAATTTGCAAACAGGCCGTAGGCGATCCCCATCGGATGTATCTTTTCGAGTAGATGATTTTTCATATAAAAAACTTTTTAATCCGAGTTCGTATGCAAAAGTTATGCCCATTTTACAAATTCCAGAGAGATTTTTTAAATAAAGTCGAAATTCATGTTTGTAAATTTTCCCAACAACTAGACCACATATCACATGGAAAACTTATTTTATTTTATTTTTATTGACATTTCCATCATTTTCTTTTGTTTTTTCTAAAACTGAAAAGGCGGTCCACGGGGGCGGGGAGTTTGAAAATGGGACCTTTAGTACCGGTTCGTGCCATGAACCGGTACTAATGCCTCAAAGCCCATTAGTCCCGGTTGGTGGCACCAACCGGGACTAAAGGTCTAACCTTTAGTACCGGTTGGTGCCACCAACCGGGACCAATGGGCATCGCACCCTTTAGTCCCGGTTCGTGGCACGAACCGGGACTAAAGGGCCCAGGTGAACCGGGACTAATGCCTTAGCCGCACGAACCGGGATAAATGCACCCATTGGTCCCGGTTCTGGACTGAACCGGGACTAATGGGCTTACCCGTCCTGGACCAAAGCCCCCTTTTCTACTAGTGTAGTACTATGGTCACTATATTGTCCATATCATTCTAGTTTATGTTGCAAAATCAAGATAGAGACACAGTTCAACTCATATATTTTTAAGAAACAGCAGCATAGACAGAATATAAGTGTGAGAAACTACACAACATTGGCAACATTGGCAACATTTTTAAAAAACAGCAGCATAGACAGAATATGACTATTTATACAACTGAAACTGAAATCAACATAGAGCAATAAGTTAGAACAACAATCCAGTTAAAGAAATAGGTTTAAAACATACCTGTTGCGCCATTGGAGTTTTAGTTGGATCCTTCAAATTCGAAAGTAGTTGGTATGAGTAAATACAGTGATGCAACAACAAAGGAGTATGGACCATTGCTACGGAATCTGACCTGAGAACATTTACTCTTCTTCTTTAAACATGGAGTTTTGGTTCGCTAGGGTGGTCTTCGTGCTTTGGGCACTGCAGTTGCTTTACAAACTGCTCGTGTGGGGGTACTTTGTGGTGGACATGGTGCTTTGTCAACTAGAAGTGGGTTACTATCCGATGGGGTTGGGGTTAGATGGGTTGTAGCTGGTTCTCTGCCCAACGGTGTAAGTGTGCAATTTGGAAGAGTCTCGATTATGTGTGGCGGGGCTAGTTTGTGGGCTAGTACAACCATGGTTCTATCTGCACCCACGGGTAGCACTGTCTTTTGTGAAGAACGGGTTTTTGCTCCCTTAGATACTGCCATCACCTCCTCCAATTCAAACGGCTGATAAACAAGAAAAGAAATTGAATGTACAGACATTGTATGATAGACATATGTGGTAATTCACATATATGTTGTCTAACCAAACAAGACAGCATGACACAATTTCACATATATGATGCCTAACTAAATAGGATAGCATGACACAGTTTTAGATATATAATGGATAGCTTAACAGGATATAATGGCATAATTCAACACTAAAAAAAGAGCCCGTGCGTTGCAACGGGAGAAAAAACACAACACAAACTCTTAACCGAACAACCATCACTCAATACCACAATTGGTCTATCTCCTTTATTTTCGCGACGCATCATATTTGTGTTGCCGCTTATCCTTATTCTCACCCTCACCAGCGGTGGCCTTAGTGTTCACACAAACCAAAACGTGTTAGAATGTAGCGACCATACCTCAAACGGTCCAATCTCTATGCTCCGGTGTCATCCCTGGATCAGTAATGCTGACACCACACAATACTTGAAGGATTTATAACAGAGTAGCAATCACACACTTATTACATCGAGTGTCTCAAAAGAGAACTTATTACAATAAATATGGCTTAAGGCCATCTAATAACGGTAACATCGGAAGGCTTGGAAGATAAGTGAGTCCATCAACTCCAACGGCATCACTGAGTATAGAACCACGACCTAAAGGCACCTTAATCATCGTCTGAAAAGTCTGCAACATTAACGTTGCAGCCCAAAACGGGTCAGCACATGGAATATGCTGGCAATGTAACACATAGAGAGTAATGGAATGAAATAAGCTATTCTATATGCATATATGGCTGGTAGAAAGCTCTATGGTTACAGTTTTGCGTAAAGCCAATTTTTCCCTACTGCAAAGGAATAAATTTTATTTAACTACCATGGTAGTTGTTAAACATTGAGAATGGTTGACAGCATTCTCAATCCCAATTAAGAATCATCATTTAAAAACCCAACAATTAACTTTAGAGTAACATGATGAGATTCACATGATAATCCAGGTACTAGATACTCAAGATGTCCATAACCGGGGACACGGCTAATCATGATTAGTTTATACACTCTGCAGAGGTTTGCACACTTTTCCCACAAGACTCGATCTCCTCCGTTTGATTTCTCGCACTACACGGTGTTTGAGAAACGGATGACCGAGACATAGCCTTTCAGAAGCGCTAGCACCTTACGAACGGGTAGACCATACCAACCTACATCCCCTACATCTGCTAGTCTAGCACTGTAAGAGTTCGCACGACTTAGTCCACTATGCTAGAGCCCATAGTAGCTTGTGGCTGCACACGGAAGTTTGTAGCATGAATAATCTCATGATCCCTTTGAGCCTGGGTGGCAGTCCAAAAGAAAACAGGCAATCGCTGGAATACCCAGGTGCCTCAATCCACCCAGATGTGTATTTAAGTTGCCACCTTAGATAAACCATTAATTTAACAATCTCACATCTGTCATGGATACACTCACCCAATCCACGTCTACTAGCAGAGCATAGCATAATAAGCAAACGTAAGAGTAACTCCCAAAGGTTTCATAATAAATAGGTAATAGGTTCTACCTCAACTACTTCCCAAACCCACAATTTAATTAGATCCTAATCATGCGGAACTAATGCAATAAAACTGGGTAGTAGGAGGTATGATCAAAGTGTTACTTGCCTTGCTGATGATCCGAGAAACCTAGCGATTCGAAGTAGCAAGCGGCACACTCCGGGTACTCTATTGCAAACAAACAAGCATACAATAAGTACTCAAGTAATGCACAGGTAAAACTCGAATAAGAGATCTAACCAGAAAGTTAAACTTAAGAACTCCGGTTGGCAAAAAGAATCAAATCGAACGAAGCAACGAAAGAGAAACGGCAAAAGAAACAAGCTTCGTTTACTATTCTGGATCTAGGGCAATTTTTATAGTGGCAAAACTTGTTTGAGTTGGTTAAACGGAAAGAGGGTTTCGAGACGAAACTCCAGGCGCTTGAATTGCCTGATTCCGATAAATGAGCGAAATGTTAAACTAGAATGAATATCGGATCGCAGATCGCGATCAAAAAAATCGCGGATTTATTACGAGAAAAAGAAAAATGACGAACAGTTAATGAACGAACATTCGCTAACAGAAACTAAACGAAAAACGCGTTCGTTAAAACAAACGGTCGAACGGGCGCTCGCTAAATAAATAAACCGGAAAAAAACCTGATCTATTTATTTAAAAAGAACGAAAACTAGGGTTTTCAAAAAAACCGAATCGACTTTTTCTCAAAAACTGGCCGGCGGCTAC
>NC_041382.1:542467336-542475411 GCF_002162155.2 Triticum dicoccoides
GGCGGCGGCGCAGGCGGCGGCAACGATGCAGGCGGCGTGCGGCAGCGGCGGCGGCGCAGGAGGCGGCGGTGTGGGGTTTGCAGGGGGTGTGGCGGTTATAAAGGGGGCGGGGGAGGTCGACTTGGGGGAGGGTTCGGCCTCGGGAGGCGTGTCCTCCCTGGACCCGGCGGTGGCGGCGATCGGGACTCCGGTCCCGATCCGGCTGGAGGCGGCGGCGGCTGGCTGGGCCCTTGGCCCAGTCGGGCGCGGGTTTTTTTTCAAACAATTTCGCTGCGCCTAAAACAATTCTACAAAAATAAATAAAAATCTAAAAATGCCAAAACAAATTTTCTCTGTCTAAATAAAATATTTAGAACATGATGAACATTTTTTTGGCTCTAAATGCAATGTTTGAAAACGTGCAATTTTTCCTAAATTCAAAAATATAGCAAATAAAACCAAAGTAAAATTTTATTTGATTTTTTTGTTAAATCCTCAATATTTCTTTATTTTGGGAAAGTCATTTTATTCCCTCTCTCATATTTAGATAACAGAAATAAATGAAGATAAAATAAATAAAATCAAATGATCCCTATTTCAAAATTTGAGAAAACTCAAATATGAAAATAACGAAATCCCCAACTTTCTCCGAGGGTCCTTGAGTTGCGTAGAATTTCTAGGATCCACCAAAAGCAATAAAATATGATATGCAATGATGATCTAATGTATAACATTCCAAATTGAAAATTTGGGATGTTACAAACCTACCCCCCTTAAGATGAATCTCGCCCTCGAGATTCGGGTTGGCTAGAAAATAGGTGAGGGTGGTCCTTCAGCAATTCTTCATCTTGCTCCCAGGTGGCTTCATTCTCCGTGTGGTGGCTCCACTGAACTTTGCAAAACTTGATAACCTTGCTGCGGGTGACTCGGCTGGCATACTCAAGAATCTTGACTGGTTTCTCCTCATAGGTCAAATCACTGTCCAACTGAATTGCTTCCAGCGGCACTGTATCTCTCAGCGGTATATCAGCCATCTCTGCGTGGCACTTCTTCAACTGGGAAATGTGGAACACGTCATGAACTCCTAATAATCCTTCAGGTAATTCCAACTTGTAGGCTACTTCTCCCATACGCTCCAAAACCTTGTATGGTCCTACAAAGCGTGGCGCTAACTTTCCCTTAACTCCAAAGCGCTTAACTCCTCGAAGTGGAGATACTCGAAGATAAACCTGGTCTCCGACTTCGTAAACTGTCTCCTTGCGTTTAGAATCTGCGTAGCTCTTCTGCCTGGACTGGGCTACCTTGAGCCTATCGCGAATCAATTTCACTTTCCGTTCAGACTCCTTAATCAAATCCGGTCCAAACAACTGGAGGTCTCCAACTTCATCCCACGACAATAGGGTCCTGCACCTCCTTCCGTACAAGGCTTTGAAAGGGGCCATCTTGAAACTGGATTGATAATTGTTGTTGTAAGAGAACTCTGCATATGGCAAATTCTCGTCCCAACTAGATCCGTAATCTAGCGCGCAAGATCTCAGCATATCCTCCAAAATCTGATTGACCCTCTCGGTCTGTCCATCTGTTTGTGGATGAAAAGTTGTGCTGAACTCTAGTCTGGTACCCAAAGTTTCATGCAACTGATTCCAGAACTTTGAGGTAAATTGGGTTCCTCTATCTGATACAATGCTCTTTGGAACTCCATGCAGACATACAATTCTGGTCATGTATATCTTTGCCAACTTTGCACTGGTATAGATAGTCTTCACTGGAATGAAATGGGCTACCTTTGTCAAACGATGGACTACAACCCATATTGAGTCATAGCCTGAACGAATTCTGGGTAAAACCGTAATAAAATCCATGCCTAACTTATCCCACTTCCATTCGGGTATCGGCAATGGCTGTAGCAATCCTGCTGGCTTTTGATGCTCTGCCTTTACTCTCTGGCATACATCACAAACTGCTACATACTCTGCAATATCCTTCTTCATTCCGGTCCACCAGAAAGTATCCTTCAAATCCAAATACATCTTGGTATTTCATGGGTGAATCGAATATGGCGAATCATGTGCCTCTTGCAGAATTAACTTCCTGATCTCCGAATCATTTGGTACATAAACACGGTCTTCAAACCATAAGGTATCGTGCTCATCCTCCCGAAATCCCTTAGCTTTTCCTTTACTCATTTTCTCCTTTATAGAGGCAATCTCCTTGTCAGTCCTTTGAGCTTCTCTAATCTTATCCATCAAAGTAGAATAAATCTCCAATGCTTCTACATAGCCTCTCGGAACTATCTGCAAATATAGCTCATGAAGATTTTCAGCTAACTCCCTTGGTAAATCTGCCGTCGTTAAGGTGTTGACATGGCTTTTACGGCTCAACGCGTCAGCTACTATGTTAGCCTTTCTGGGGTGATAATGTAATCTCGTATCATAATCCTTGATGAGCTCCAACCATCTTCTTTTCCTGAGATTCAACTCTTTCTGTGTGAAAATATACTTCAAACTCTTGTGATTTGTGTACACCTCACAATGATTTCCAATAACAAAGTGTCTCCAGGTTTTCAATGCATGCACTACGGCTGCAAACTCCAAATCATGCATAGCGTAATTCAACTCATGAGGCTTAAGCTGTCGTGAGGCATAGGAAACAACTCTTCCTTCCTGCATAAGCACTGCTCCAAGTCCTCGACGTGAAGCATCGCAATACACCTCATAATCCTTGGTCTGATCTGGAAAAATCAACACAGGTGATGTAACCAAACGTTTCTTCAATTCCTGGAAACTGGCCTCGCATTCTTCAGTCCATATGAACTTGGTATCCTTTTTCAACAACTCCGTCATAGGCTTCGCAATCTTTGAGAAATTCTTAATGAATCTCCGGTAGTATCCTGCGAGTCCAAGAAAACTCTGGATCTCTCCAACTGTTGTTGGCGCTTCCCAATTGGTCACGATATCAACTTTAGTGGGATCTACTGCTATACCTTCTCCGGATATAACGTGTCCGAGAAATCCAACTTCCTTCAACCAAAACTCACATTTGCTAAACTTGGCATATAATTGATGTTCTCTGAGTTTACCAAGCACCAAACGCAAATGCTCCTTATGCTCCTCTTCATTCTTTGAGTAAACCAGGATATCATCAATGAACACTACCACGAACTTATCCAGAAACTCCATAAACACCTTGTTCATCATGTTCATGAAATATGCTGGTGCGTTAGTCAGACCAAATGACATAACGGTATACTCGTACATCCCATACCTGGTGGTAAAAGCCGTCTTAGGTATATATTGTTCTCGAATCTTCAACTGGTGGTATCCTGATCGCAGATCGATCTTGGAAAATACCTTAGCTCCTTGCAATCGATCAAACAGATCATTGATCATTGGTAGTGGGTACTTGTTCTTGATGGTTACTTCATTCAATCCTCGATAGTCAACAACCATCCTTAACGATCCATCCTTCTTCTCCACTAGAAGTACTAGCGATCCCCAAGGTGATGAACTTGGGCGAATATATTCTTTATCCAGTAACTCCTTAATCTGCTTCTTAATCTCCACCAAATCCTTTGCGGGCATCCTATATGGTCACTTTGATATTGGCCCTGTGCCTGGAAAAAGCTCAATTAGAAACTCAATATCTCTATCCGGTGGCATGCCTAGCAATTCCTCTGGAAATACATCAGGGAAATCCTTCACTATTGGTACTTCCTCCTGCACAACTCCTGTTAGGCAATTTACTTGAGTCGTTTTTGGCACATGCCGTGATACATACTTGATCCTTCTTCCTTCTAGGGTGGTAAGCAAAATTGACTTACTGGCACATTCAATATTCCCTTCATACTTTGACAACCAATCCATGCCTAATATCACATCCAATCCTTGAGATTCCAACACTATTAGGTCTGAGGGAAATACGTAGTTACCAATCCTTAATGGTAACCGATCACACCATAGGTTAGCCATATACTCTGCTCCAGGCGAGGTTACTAACATGGGTGACCTAAGGGCTTGGGTTGGTAGTTTATACTTATCCACAAATCCCCTTGATATGTATGAATGTGATGCACCAGTATCAAAAAGAACGAGTGTAGTAAATGACTTAACCAAAAACTTACCGATTACTGCATCCGGCTGCTCTTCAACCTCCTCCACGTTAACGTGGTTCACCTGTCCCCTGTTGAAAGGGTTCGACTTCTTCCCAGAGCTTCCATTGCCATTACCATTCTGTGATTCAGGACATTCATTGGCATAATGTCCGGTCTTCTGGCCCTTAAAACAAGTAACTTGGCTCAGGTCTTTCTTGGCTGGGGTTGATGGGTTGGTGCGGTTCTGGCCGTTGCTTCCTCCATTCCCATTACCAGTCTTGGGGCCATTGTGATTGTGCGAGCTACCTCCTCCATGGGTATGGTGGAAATGTCCTCCTGGTCTAGGGGTAAAACGTGGCTTCTGCTGAGCTCCAGAATTGTACTTCCCTTGTCCATACTTCCTCTTGCGGTTCTCAATCTGCTGCTGCTTCCCTTCAATCATGAGAGCACGATCTACCAGCTCTTGGTAGTTGTTGAAGGTTGCTACCATCAACTTCATGCTCAACTCATCATTCAGTCCCTCCAGAAACTTCTCCTGCTTAGCTGCATCCGTAGCAATGTCATCTGGGGCATAACGTGCTAGCTTACTAAAGTCCTCCACATACTGGCCAACTGTCCGTCCTCCTTGGCGCAAGTTGCGGAACTCTCGCTTCTTCATGGCCATAGCTCCTGCTGAAACATGGGCAGTATGAAAAGCCTACTCAAACTGGTCCCACATGGCAGTGTCGACAGGGAAAGTGGCTGTGAAATTCTCCCACCATGATGCTGCGGGTCCTTCAAGCTGAAGTGCGGCAAACTTCACCTTTTCCACATCTGTGCAACCTGCTGTGGTCAACTCCCTTACTGTCTTGCAGAGCCAATCATCTGCTACTATCGGCTCAGTGCTACTGGAAAACACTGGCGGATTCAGCCTAAGAAAACAGGCTAAGTGATCAACAGGTGGTGGTGGTGGTGGTGGTGGGTTGTTGTTGTTGTTCCCCTGATTCTAATTCTGGACTAGCAACTGCATCAATGTGTTCTCCTACTGGATCAACTGAGTGAGCTCCGGTGGGAACGTAAATTCGGGGTCACGTCTCGGAGGCATCTGATGTTTTAGAAAAGATGAGATTTAAGAATAGAGAGGGGTCTAAAGAGAAAAGACTACCCATATGCACATGAGGCAAAAGCAAACAATTCACTTCATTCAATCAAACAAGGGCTTACAATCGATCTAACAATCGCAAAAGTGCTCGGACTACTATATTTACATGGTGGACTACTACTACTGATGGGGTGGTCTACTAGAAATACTCTTCGGTTGCAGACTCCATGATACCTGCTCCAGCTTCATCAACATAGTCATCATCGCTATCATCTGGATCCAAGTCGGTGTCGTCGATGATGATGTAGTCTTCCAGGCGAATCTCCTTGGGTTCTTCGTCTACTTCTACTGGTGCAGGGTCTCCCATGAATATTCCAATCTTCTTGATCAGATCGTCATTTTTCTCCACTAATACTTCGATTTCCTCTTCATAATCTTCACGTGTAGCCTTGAGTTCTTCCTCCAAATCCTTGATTCTTGTCCTCGCCTTCTTCAGATCTATCATGTCTGCGCACATCTGGTTCTCCTGACGTCGAATGTGCTGGTTTAACTCCTAGATAAAAGCTGCAATTGATCTATCCTTCCTGGTGCTGATCATCTCCCAGTGCTCATCTCGGCGCCCACAAATCTGGTAGATAGTATCCTTGAGATCATTGCGGTAAACTTCTCCAATACGTCCCATGGCGATGTGAGCTGCCATGCTCTTTCCTAGACTCCAAGTTGGTGCATCAAAAGAAAACTCTATGGGCACAGTGACTGGCATGAATGTCCTTCCTGGAACTTGAACTTGAATCATCCAGCGCTCTTCTTCAGGTAATGTGGCATTGTAGATTCCAGTGAAGCTTGGTACTCCTATGTTCAGGTATCTAGTGACTTCCTTCAAGTGATGTCCGAAGGGTGTTTCTTCATCTGGTTGCATGAACTTGTTCCTTGCATCCGCCATCCTAAAAGAGTAGAAAATATGAGAGGTCAGTAGGAGAAAAGTAAGTAGTGATCTAGGGCTTTAGCATTAGTGGTCGTGTCCTACAGTCAGTGTGTGCTCTGATACCATCTTGTAGCGACCATACCTCAAACGGTCCAATCTCTATGCTCCGGTGTCATCCCAGGATCAGTAATGCTGACACCATAAAGTATTTGAAGGATTTATAACAGAGTAGCAATCACACACTTATTACATCGAGTGTCTCAAAAGAGAACTTATTACAATAAATATGGCTTAAGGCCATCTTATAACGATAACAGCAGAAGGCTTGGAAGATAATAAGTGAGTCCATCAACTCCAACGGCATCACCGAGTATAGAACCACGACCTAAAGGCACCTTAATCGTTGTCGGAAAAGTCTGCAACATTAACGTTGCAGCCCGAAACGGGTCAGCACATGGAATATGTTGGCAATGTAACACATAGAGAGAAATGGAATGAAATAAGCTATTCTATATGCATATATGGCTGGTGGAAAGCTCTATGGTTACAGTTTTGCGTAAAGCTAATTTTTCCCTACTGCAAAGGAATAATTTTTTTAACTATCATGGTAGTTGTTAAACATTGAGAATGGTTGACATCACTCTCAATCCCAATTAAGCATCATCATTTAAAAACCCAACAATTAACTTTAGAGTAACATGATGAGATTCACATGATAATCCAGGTACTAGATACTCAAGATGTCCATAACCGGGGACACGACTAATCATGATTAGTTTATACACTCCGCGGAGGTTTGCGCACTTTTCCCCACAAGACTCGATCTCCTCCGTTTGATTTCTCGCACTACATGGTGTTTGAGAAACGGATGACTGAGACATAGTCTTTCAGAAGCGCTAGCACCTTACGAACGGGTAGACCGTACCAACCTACATCCCCTACATCTGCTAGTCTACCACTGTAAGAGTTCGCACAACTTAGTCAACTATGCTAGAGCCCATAGTAGCATGTGGCTGCACACGGAAGTTTCTAGCATGAATAATCTCATGATCCCTTTGAGCCTGGGTGGCGGTCCAAAAGAAAACAGGCAATCGCTGGAATACCGAGGTGCCTCAATCCACCCAGATGTGTATTTAAGTTGCCACCTTAGATAAACCATTAATTTAACAATCTCACATCTGTCATGGATACACTCACCCAATCCACGTCTACTAGCATAGCATGGCATAATAAGCAAACGTAAGAGTAACTCCCAAAGGTTTGATAATAAATAGGTAATAGGTTCTACCTCAACTACTTCCCAAACCCACAATTTAATTAGATCCTAATCATGCAATGTGTGAGGATTGGAACTAATGCAATAAAACTGGGTAGTAGGAGGTATGATCAAAGTGTTACTTACCTTGCTGATGATCCAGAATACCTAGCGATTCGATGTAGCAAGTGGCGCACTCCGGGTACTCTATCGCAAACAAACAAGCATATAAGTACTCAACTAATGCACAGGTAAAACTCGAATAAGAGATCTAACCAGAAAGTTCAACTTAAGACAAACGGTGGCAAAACTTGTTTGAGTTTGTTCAACGGAAAGATGGTTTCGAGACGAAACTCCAGGCGCTTGAATCGCCTGATTCCGATAAACGAGTGAAAAGTTAAACTAGAGCAAACATCGGATCAGAGATCGTGATCAGAAAAACCGCGGATTTAATCTGAGAAAAAGAAAAACGACGAACAGTTAACAAATGAACGTTCGCTAACAGAAACTAAATGAAAAACGTGTTCGTTAAAAGGAATGGACGAACAGGCGCTCGCTAAATAAATAAATCGGAAAAAAACCCGATCAATTTATTAAAAAAAATGAAAACTAGGGTTTTCCAGAAAAAACCGAATCGGCTTTTTCTCAAAAACCGGCCGGCGGCTACCTCGGCGGCGGCGGCGGCTCTCCGGCGGTGCTCCGACAGGGCGGCTGGTGGCGCGAGGCGGTGGGGCGGCGGCGCGGC
>NC_041382.1:542475658-542477817 GCF_002162155.2 Triticum dicoccoides
CGGCGGTGCAGGCGGCGTGCGGCAGCAGCGGCGGCGCTGGCGGCGGCGGTGTGGGGTTTGCAGGGGGGTGTGGCGGTTATAAAGGGGTGGGGGAGGTCGACTTGGGGGAGGGGTCAGCCTCGGGAGGCGTGTCCTCCCCGGACACGGCGGCGGCGATCGAGATCCCGGTCCCGATCCGGCTGGAGGCGGCGGCGGCTGGCTGGGCCGGCCTGCTCGGCGGGGCCCTTGGACCAGTCGTTCGCGGGTTTTTTTAAAACAATTTTGCTGCGCCTAAAAAAATTCTAGAAAAATAAATAAAAATCGAAAAATGCCAAAACAAATTTTCTCCGTCTAAATAAAATATTTAGAACATGATGAACATTTTTTGGCTCTAAATGCAATTTTTGAAAACGTGCAATTTTTCCTAAATTCAAATAAAATAGCAAATAAAACCAAAATAATATCTTATTTGATTTTTTTATTAAATCCTCAATATTTATTTATTTTGGGAAAGTTATTTTATTCCCTCTCTCATATTTAGATAACAGAAATATATGAAGATAAAATAAATAAAATCAAATGATCCCTATTTCAAAATTTGAGAAAACTCAAATATGAAAATAACGAAATCCCCAACTCTCTCCAAGGGTTCTTGAGTTGCGTAGAAATTCTAGGATCCACCAAAAGCAATAAAATATGATATGCAATGATGATCTAATGTATAACATTCCAAATTGAAAATTTGGGATGTTACACCCTCTCTCCTCCCTCTCCCTCTCTCTCACTTTCTCTCACACTCGTGACGAGAAATCCGTTGTTCTCCCTGTGACGTATTCAGAGGTATGCATGTGTAGTTCTCGATGTTTTCTTTTCCCTATATGATTATAGTGGGTGTTTATTTGCAATCCGGATCGCCGCCTGTATGAAAGAAAAATTGATTGTGCTCTATAGTTATAAGTTTGCTTCCAAAACAATATTTAAGAAATATTTAACAGGTAAAATTAACATCATATACGGATTTCACACATTTTTCTAATCAAATTTCATATATAACATATTAAAATTAGAGTTATGGTTTAAAAGATACGTATAATTTAGAAAACCATTTGTTTGAATTAAATATCTTCCAAAATAATATTTATGAATACCTAACAGGTTAAAATAATCTTATATTCATATTTTACATATTTTTCTAATCAAATTTCATATATAACATGTTTAGATCGGAGTTACTGTTTAAAAGATATGGATGGTTTAGAAAAGCATTTGTTTGACTTAAATATGATCCGCGGATGGAATACCTAAAAAGTTAGTTTTTTAAAAAAACTATAAAATATCAGTTCGGTGTGACTCAAATCTGGACTGTGGGTAGATTTCATGAAAACAAGGGGGATTTTTTGCAAATTGGCGCGACGGACGAGCAGAAACCCTACATGCTTTATTATTAGGTAGAGATATGACGAGTATCTAAACATGATGGCATGACAAAACTGCATGATGTCTTTCTAAAATAGGTTGGGATGAAATAATTCACATAAATGTTGTCTAAGTATACAGGATGGCATGATAGTTGACATAATTGATTCATATACTAAGCAGCTGGCACTCGCATGTATGATCTCTAAACTAAGCAGATGGAATTCAATATTGTGCATATGATGTCTAAACTAAGAAATGCAAGACACCATATGCATGATATGAGAAATATAAACATTGCAACTTAGAGCATACACCTCAGGTGGGATATAGGATTGGTCATCTGTCTCTGAATCCTCCTCTGAGGAGCTCCCTGTAACCATCGAGATATATGCTTCGACAGGTACTAGTGCCTCCTCTGAAGACCTTGTTTTCACTCCTGATTTTTCCATAACCGGCTCAAATGGCTGATACACATGAAGAGTAGTTCAATATACACATATTGTCGATAAATGGAATATGTAATAAAAAAAGACGGCATGAGATAATTCACATATATGATGTTTGGCTACATCGCTGCACATAATTCACATATATGATAACTGGCTCAAAAACATGATAGTGCATAATTCACATATCTGATATAGAAAGCAAACAAGAGGCATTCACACAAAGCATGTCTAATCTAAGCAGATGGCATGGCAATGCAAGACACCATATGCATGATATGAGCAATATAACCTTTCCAAGTTAGAGCATGCACC
>NC_041382.1:542478007-542565398 GCF_002162155.2 Triticum dicoccoides
ATACGACTGGTCATCTTTCTCTGAATCCTCCTCTGAGGAGCTATCTGTAACTAGCAAAAAATCTGCAACGACAGGTAGCACTAACTGCTCAGAAGACCTTGTTTTCACTCTAGATTTTCCCATGAACGACTCAAATGGCTGATGCATAGGAAGAGTAGATGAATGTATAAACACTATTGACAAATGGAATACATTATGGAAAAAATATGGCACGATACAATTCACATATACGATGACTGGCTAAACAGGATGGCATTACATGATTCACGTATATGATGCCTGGCTAAAGAATATGGCATTGCATAATTCCCATATACTCCCTCTGTTCCTAAATATTTGTCTTTTTAGAGATTTCAAATGGACTACCACATACGGATGTATATAGACATATTTTAGAGTTAGATTCACTCATTTTGCTCCGTATGTAGTCACTTGTTGAAATCTCTAAAAAGACAAATATTTAGGAACGGTGGGAGTATGATATAGAAACCAAACAGGTGGCATTCACACAAAGCAAATCTAAACTAAGCTGATGACATATAAGATGTATAATGTAAGCAATGTGAGGCGCCATATGCATGATATGACCAATATCAACATGCCATGTTAGAGCAAACACCTCAGGTGGTAATAGGAGTGGTCGGATCCCTCTGAGTCCCCATATGAACAGTTATCTTCATCTGGAATACAATCTGGAACGAAGGGAGGGGGCCCACTTCGCCCACCATGGAGCGGCGTCTGCATGACATTATATTCTCACGCAATGGTCTTCTCTTTTTCTCTACATATTCAGTACGATTGTGTACAATAACTGACATGCATAATAAAAAATTAGTTAGATTTTCTAAGGCCTAAGGGGTGCATGCAGAAATGAAGACTGATGGTAGAAAACGAGTGGATAGATCCAAAACTAATGATAGCAGGTAGACTATAGCTTCAGTTTAAAAAGATAGACAATGGATCATCTACTATTTGTTGCCCACCCAACATGAACCACATAGAAGACCCCAGATGAACCAGATAGTAGACATATACTATTCGTTGCTGGCTCAATATGAGATACACGGGCATTTTGAAACTCAAGTTTGAACGATAAAGTAGCAGGTAATAATAACCGATGTATAACGTAAGCAAACATGAAAGACTGCGACCTTTCTTCCGGAACTGTGTAGTCCTCTGGTTCATCTGCTCAATCGATGGTAATGCAGTTGACGTGGCTGCCGGCAATGGGGAAGATGATCTGAGGTGGCAAAAGAAAGTTTTCAGGGGGAATCTCTGCTCTAGTGGACGCTTATGTCGATGGTGCACCTCAGGTGGGCTGGATGATGGCACGGCAGGAGCAGGACATAACACACAGAGTTTTCTTTGACGCCTATCTGAAAATGAAGTAAATCTGTAAGGGCTCCTTAGAATTGGAGTATTCTGTAAACACAGGGATAGGAAAAACACAGGAATAGGATAGGAATGCACGTGCAATACCGAGCATTTGGAAACATAGGAATTCTGTGAACCTAGGTGTTTGGTTTACATGAATTGGAAGAACATAGGAATGGAGATACATGGTCAAATTAAAGTCAAACGACGTGAAAATGAAAAAAAATAAGAATCTTATTATGCCAGTAATGCAATTAGTCCTGTTCTTCATGCATATTAATTTGAAAAGGATGTCCAACTGGATATTAAAATTCCTACCATTTTTCTTTGAAAAAGACACCAAAGGAAACAAATCCTATAGTTTTGCTTTGCTCCACTCCTAACACTACTGCAGGATGCTCCTAACGCGACACTACGATCAGAGACCCTTTCACGAAACTGTGTGCAATGCGTCAATCACAAACGGGGATGTAAAAAATCGTCAAAAAGGTGCAAAAAGTTTGCAATGGAGGATGCATCAAACAGGTTCATATTTTAGTTACGTGTGCGGTCCAGGGCATACGGTTCAGTCCAATGAACTGTTTGTGATGAAGCGGAACAAAAGAAACAGACAGCCTAACGAAGGCATGTTCGATATAGAGCATACGGTTCACTCGGATGAAATATTTGTGATTAGGCAAAACAAAAGAAATGACCAGCCAGATGAAAGTGTGTGCGATATACAGCATACGATTCCCTCGGATGAACTATTTGTGATTAGGCAACACAAAAGAAACGGTCAGCCAAATCACGGTGTGTGTGATTGAGGGCATACGCTTCATAAGGATTAACTATTTGCGATTAGGCAACAGAACAGAAATGGGTAAGCCAGATCAAAGTGTCTCCGATTGATGGCATACACTTCACATGGATGAACTATTTGAGATTAGCCACAACAAACTGAAACAGTTAGATAGATCAACATGTGTGCACTAGACAGGCACACCCATCCTAATTAAAAGAAGAATGCGCGATGGTAATAACGAGCGTGCATGGTTGTTGGAACAAGATGTGTGCTGACATTGCCTATTGCGGTGCACCCTATGGTGCAAACGCCACGTACGCGGCTGAGAAGGCGTACGTGCACACGTTACACCTTCCGAGAATAGTGTCGCACTTATAACCATCGGTAAAGTTTGAGCATGCGTCCCGTCACAATTTTTTTAGAAGAACAGGGAGGCTGCGTCCCGTCACATTCCAAATTGCAAACCTGTTCACACCGATCAAAACCTAAATGGTTTCCCACTTAGGAGCGTATTACTACGCGGTTATAAATACTACTACTCCAAGATGACTAGACATTCCTCCTCAACTCCTCATCCACAAAAAGTCAAATACAAACAAGTAATTCATCATTGTTCCCTTGCGTCCGCCATGGCCAGCGTGAGTTCTGGGTTGAGGGATTGCCACCAGGGAGAGGTGAGCCTGGAAGCGGGAGCACGAGAGATGTCCCGCCTCGGAGCGAAAGCAGCCAACATGTCCCGCCGCACAGCCGTATAAGCAGAGAGGTCACGCCACACCGTTGAAGCAGCACGAAGGACCCACTGCATCGTCGATGCAGCGGACTGGTCCGGCCGCACCGTGGAAGCAGAAAAGATGTCTCGTCACGCTACGAATGCAGCAGAGATGTCCTCCCTTGCTGCGGTGGCCTGGGAAAATGCCTCGCGGGTAGGCGAGGACTCTTACAGGCGCATGCGTGCCCTCGTCCTTAGGCAGATGGATCAGATCTCCAGGTGGGAGAGGTTGCAAGATGACCTAAAAGCCTCGTTTGAACAGTCTATCGATGTCATCCGACAACTAAATGAGAGAAATGCGAAGCTCCCGGCCGAGCGCGACCTGCTGAGGGCGAAGATTGTTGGAAGTGCGTAGCAATAGGAGCAGACCACTGCCTTGTTGAAGAGAACCGGCGTCATCCTCGAGAAACTTATGGACGAGAATGCCATGCTGCGCATCGAGCGCAGAAGGCTGGTGGAGGAATCCGTGGATACTCTGAAGTAGCATCTTGAGGACAAGAAAGAGCTCGCCGCCCCTCGCCGTAGAGACTAGTTCACGCAGCCTGCAACAACGCATCAGGAAAGTAGAGATCGGCGAGCCAGATCGTTGTCTTCCTTCTTCTTTTGCCCTTGTGTATTTCGGGCGTTACTGCATGTGGCTTTTTTAATTATGTTTCTTAATATGTAAGACAGTTATTATCCACTGTCATCATCCTTATATTTACCATGCTTGCTATAAGTCGCAATCGATGCTATATAGGTCCGTCGGATCTGACATCAAGATCCATGCAAAACTTTCTTTTCAGATTTTATTTTTCTCTCTTAAATCTCAGTCCAGTGAGACATATAGCCACGCCGTAGAACAGGTGCTTGGGTGCCATTAATGGAGACGTTGGGAGGGAGGTGCGCGGCGGGTAGCGGTCAAAGGGCTCTCCTCCCGATGAGCACGCGCGGGGGTCTGATCGCACACCTCCCATAGTCAAATAGCTACCCCCACGGCACCTCCTAGCCAATAAAAAAGGGGACGCGTGGCCGCACATAATTGGTAAGTCAAACACCCAAGGTTTCAATAATACTCGTGTTTCCGATTTGTAACGTGGCAGCACTTGTTCCAAAATGACTTTGTTGATTGTTAATGTGTGGGCCTTTGCAAATCGGACAAAAAAATTACCACATCATGTTGGTGCCATGTCATGTGACCATGCCAAGTTTCATGATTTTCAGGCGTGTTTTGGAATTACAGGAAATAAAAAACCAAGTTTCTCAATCTTTCCGGCCGAGCCACAGCGCCCAAATATTTGAATTTCACTCCCATCTATTGCATGGGACTTAGAAATTCACCCAAGGACACACATGTGATTTTTCAAACAACTTTGGTGCACTTGAGCATGTGCTCGTAATTCAAATTTCAATTATGCACATTAAATGCCCAAAAACTCAATTAATGTATAAAAAAGACCAAACAAACCCGGAATAATTCCAAAGTTTAGCATGGTACTTCTATTTGGTCTAATCTGGCTGTGTAAAAAAATTAAGGCGGGAGAAGGTACTGTACGTATGTCGTTTCGCACACGGAGGTGACACGTTCCCTCTCGGAACCACGAGCCTTCTTGAGGGAAGCTCCGGTTCGCAAGAAGCTTACACCAACGTTTGTCCCAATTCGTCCAAAAAAATTACAGCAACATGTTGGTGCCATGTCATGACACCATGCCAAGTTTCATGATTTTCAGGCATGTTTCGGAATTACAGGAATTAAAAAACCAAGTTTCTCAATCTTTCTGGCCAAGCCACGACGCCCAGATGTTTGAATTTCACTCCCATCTCTTGCATGGGACCTAGAAATTCACCCAAGGACACACATGTGATTTTTCAAACAACTTTGGTGCACTGGAGCATGTGCTTGTAGTTCAAATTTGAATTGTGCACATTAAATGCCCAGAAACTCAATTAATGTATAAAAAAGGAGAAATGAGCCTGGAATAATTCCAAAATTTAGCACGGTACTTCTATTTGGTCTAATCTGGCTGTGTAAAAAAATTAAGGCGGGAGAAGGCAGTGTACGTATGTCATTTCGCACACGGAGGTGACACGTTCCCTCTCGGAACCACAAGCCTTCTCGAGGGAAGCTCCGGTTTGCAAGAAGCTTACACCAAAGCTTGTCCCAATTCGGCCAAAAAAATTACCGCAGCATGTTTGTGCCATGTCATGACACCATGCCAAGTTTCATGATTTTCAGGCGTGTTCTGGAATTACAAGAATTAAAAACCCAAGTTTCTCAATCTTGCCGGCCGAGCCACGACGCCCAAATGTTTGAATTTCACTCCAATCTCTTCCATGGGACCTAGAAATTCACCCAAGGACACACATGTGATTTTCCAAACAACTTTGGTGCACTGGAGCCTGTGCTTGTAGTTCAAATTTGAATTATGCACATTAAATGCCGAGAAACTCAATTAATGTATAAAAAGGCCAAACGAACACGAAATAATTCCAAAATTTAGCACGATACTTCTATTTGGCCTAATCTTTCTATGTGAAAAAATTAAGGCGGGAGAAGGCAGTGTACGTATGTCGTTTCGCACACGGAGGTGACACGTTCCCTCTCGGAACCAGGAGCTTTCTTGAGGGAAGCTCCGGTTTGCAAGAAGCCTACACCAAAGCTTATCCCAATTCGGCCAAAAAATTACCGCAACATGTTGGTGCCATGTAATGAGACCATGCCAAGTTTCATGATTTTTAGGCGTGTTTTGGAATTACAGGAATTAAAAAACCAAGTTTCTCAATCTTTCCGGCCGAGCCATGACGCCCAGATGTTTGAATTTACTACCATCTCTTGCGTGAGACCTAGAAATTCACCAAAGGACACACATGCTATTTTTCAAACAACTTTGGTGCACTGGAGCATGTGCTTGTAGTTCAAATTTGAATTATGCACATTAAATGCCCAGAAACTCAATTAATGTATAAAAAAGGCCAAATGAACATGGAATAATTCCAAAATTTAGCACGATACTTCTATTTGGTCTAATCTGCCTGTGTAAAAATATTAAGACGGCAGAAGGAAGTGTATGTATGTCGTTTCGCACACGGAGGTGACACGTTCCCTCTCGGAACCAGGAGCCTTCTTGAGGGAAGCTCCGGTTTGCAAGAAGCTTACACCAAAGCTTGTCCCAATTTGGACAAAAAATTTACTACAACATGTTGGTGCCATGTCATGACACCATACCAAGTTTCATGATTTTCAGCCGTGTTTTTGATTTACAGGAATTAATAAACCAAGTTTCTCAATCATTCCGGCCGAGCCACGACACCCAGATGTTTGAATTTTATTCCCATTTCTTGCATGGGACCTACAAAATTCACCCAAAGACACACGTGTGAGTTTTTAGCAAACTTTGGTGCATTGGAGCATGTGCTTGTAGTTCAAATTTGAATTATGCACATGAAATGCCCAGAAACTCAATTAATGCATACAAATGCCAAACGAACCCGGAATAATTCCAAAGTTAAACATGACACTCATGTACTAGTTGCATGTTCACTCTACGTAAATGTTCTAGCAATTCAAACACCATTCTTTCCGTCTATAACACTATTTTGTCTTTCAAAACATAATGAAAAAAATCAAGTATACCACAAACAGTTTACTAGGAAGAATCATGTGGGATGCGATATAAAATATCTTGGCGCACCATCTTGTCTGGCATACGCAGGAAGCTTCGTCATCTATAGTCCACTGCCCCCGCTTGAACCACAATTGCGTGCCAGTTTCTCGTGCCACCGAGCGAAATTTTTTGGCCACCGCAGAAATATCTATCTCCCCGCCCCTCCCTCCTACCAAAAAGATGCATTTCTACTGTTCGTCCTTGCTTTCCAAGTTCAAACCTTCACTGCTACTTACTGGAAGCTCAGCCTCCTCGCCGGCGACTCTTCTTCTTGCAGCGCCACCTCCACGTCAGCTATCCTTCTTCTTGTAGAGCCGCCTCCTCGCCGGCGACCCTTCTTCTTGCAGCACCGCCTCCTCGCCGGTGACCCTTCTTCTTGCTGCACGGCCTCATCGCCGCCGACCCTTCTTCTTGTTGCGTGGCCTCATAGATATGGTCAG
The DNA here is from genome assembly GCF_002162155.2 of Triticum dicoccoides. Classification (NCBI taxonomy): domain Eukaryota; kingdom Viridiplantae; phylum Streptophyta; class Magnoliopsida; order Poales; family Poaceae; genus Triticum; species Triticum dicoccoides. The sequence goes on from NC_041382.1 coordinate 542,485,019, forward strand.
GTAATCCACACCCCACCCACACCATCCTCCTCCTTTCCCGTCCCACATGCCCCGACTGAAGGAGCGACACCTTCCACCGAAATCACTACCCCCTCCTCCAATTAAGCGCCGCCCACAGCCATTTTACATGGAGTATAACTGTTGGGGAACGTTGCAGAAAACAAAAATTTTCCTACTCATTTCACCAAGATCATCTAGGAGTTCATCTAGCAACGAGTGATTAGATGCATCTACATACCTTTGTAGATCGCGCACGGAAGCGTTCAAAAGAACGGTGATGATGTAGTCGTACTCGACGTGATCCAAATCACCGATGACCAGCGCCGAACGGACGGCACCTCCGCGTTCAACACACGTACGGGACGGGAGACGTCTCCTCCTTCTTGATCCAGCAAGGGGGGAGGAGAGGTTGATGAAGATCCAGCAGCACGACGGCGTGGTGGTGGATGCAGGGCGTCACAGCAGCAGGGCTTCGCCGAGACTACGAGGGAGAGACGTAACGGGGGAAGGTGGAGGCGCCAGGGGCTGGTGTAAAATCCCTCCTCTCCCCCCCACTATATATAGGGGTGCCAAGGGGGGGCGCCGGCCCTAGTAGATGAGATCTACTAGGGGGGGCGGCGGCCAAGGGGAGGTTTCCCTCCCCCCCAAGGCACCTAGGGGTGCCTTCCACCACATGGACTCTTCCATGGTGGAAACCCTAGGCGCATGGGCCTATAGGGGCTGGTGCCCTTGGCCCATCTAGGCCAAGGCGCACCCCCTACAGCCCATGTGGCCCCCCGGGACAGGTGGCCCCACCCGGTGGACCCCCGGGACCCTTCCGGTGGTCCCGGTACAATACCGATAACCCCGAAACTTGTCCCGATGCCCGAAATAGCACTTCCTATATATAATTCTTTACCTCCGGACCATTCCGGAACTCCTCGTGACGTCCGGGATCTCATCCGGGACTCCGAACAACATTCGGGTTTCTGCATATACATATCTTCATAACCCTAGCGTCACCGAACCTTAAGTGTGTAGACCCTACGGGTTCGGGAGACAAGCAGACATGACCGAGACGACTCTCCGGTCAATAACCAACAGCGGGATCTAGATACCCATGTTGGCTCCCACATGCTCCACGATGATCTCATCGGATGAACCACGATGTCGAGGATTTAATCAATCCCGTACGCCATTCCCTTTGTCTATCGATATGTTACTTGCCCGAGATTCGATCGTCGGTATCCCAATACCTCGTTCAATCTCGTTACCGGCAAGTCACTTTACTCGTACCGTAATGCATGATCCTGTGACCAGACACTTGGTCACTCTGAGCTCATTATGATGATGCATTACCGAGTGGGCCCAGTGATACCTCTCCGTCATACGGAGTGACAAATCCCAGTCTTGATCCATGTCACCCAACAGACACTTTCGGAGATACCCGTAGTCTACCTTCATAGTCACCCAGTTACGTTGTGACGTTTGGCATACCCAAAGCACTCCTACGGTATCCGGGAGTTACACGATCTCATGGTCTAAGGAAAAGATACTTTGACATTGGAAAACTCTAGCAGACGAACTATACGATCTTGTGCTATGTTTAGGATTGGGTCTTGTCCATCACATCATTCTCCCAATGATGTGATCTCGTTATCAATGACATCCAGTGTCCATAGTGAGGAAACCATGACTATCTGTTGATCAACGAGCTAGTCAACTAGAGGCTCACTAGGGACATGTTGGTGTCTGTTATTCACACATGTATTACGATTTCTGGATAACACAATTATAGCATGAATAAAGACAATTATCATGAACAAGGAAATATAATAATAATGCTTTTATTATTGCCTCTAGGGCATATTTCCAACAGTCTCCCACTTGCACTAGAGTCAATAATCTAGTTACATTGTGATGAATCGAACACCCATGGAATTCTGGTGTTGATCATGTTTTGCTCTAGGGAGAGGTTTAGTCAACGGATCTGCTACATTCAGGTCCGTATGTACTTTACAAATCTCTATGTCTCCATCTTGAACATTTTCACGAATGGAGTTAAAGCGACGCTTGATGTGCCTTGTCTTCTTGTGAAACCTGGGCTCCTTGGCAAGTGCAATAGCTCCAGTGTTGTCACAGAAGAGCTTGATCGGCCCCGACGCATTGGGTATGACTCCTAGGTCGGTGATGAACTCCTTCACCCATATTGCTTCATGTGCTGCCTCCGAGGCTGCCATGTATTCCGCTTCACATGTAGATCCCGCCATGACGCTTTGCTTGCAACTGCACCAGCTTACTGCCCCACCATTCAAAATATACACGTATCCGGTTTGTGACTTAGAGTCATCCAGATCTGTGTCGAAGCTAGCGTCGACGTAAACCTTTACGACGAGCTCTTCGTCACATCCATAAACGAGAAACATTTCCTTAGTCCTTTTCAGGTACTTTAGGATATTCTTGACCGCTGTCCAGTGTTCCCTGCCGGGATTACTTTGGTACCTTCCTACCAAACTGACGGCAATGTTAACATCAGGTCTGGTACACAGCATGGCATACATAATAGAACCTATGGCTGAGGCATAGGGGATGACGCTCATCTCTTCTATATCTTCTGCCGTGGTCGGACATTGAGCTGAGCTCAATTTCATACCTTGTAACACAGGCAAGAACCCCTTCTTGGATTGATCCATATTGAACTTCTTCAATATCTCATCAAGGTATGTGCTTTGTGAAAGACCTATGAGGCGTCTCGATCTATCTCTATAGATTTTGATGCCTAATATATAAGCAGCTTCTCCAAGGTCCTTCATTGAAAAACTTTTATTCAAGTAGGCCTTGATGCTGTCCAAGAGTTCTATATCATTTCCCATCAACAGTATGTCATCTACATATAATATGAGAAATGCTACAGAGCTCCCACTCACTTTCTTGTAAACGCAGGCTTCTCCATAAGTCCGTGTAAACCCAAATGCTTTGATCATCTCATCAAAGCGAATGTTCCAACTCCAAGATGCTTGCACCAGCCCATAAATCGAGCGTTGGAGCTTGCACACTTTGTCAGCATTCTTAGGATCGACAAAACCTTCCGGCTGCATCATATACAATTCTTCCTTAAGGAAACCATTAAGGAATGCCGTTTTGACGTCCATTTGCAATATTTCGTAATCATAGAATGCGGCAATTGCTAACATGATTCGGACGGACTTCAGCTTCGCTACCGGTGAGAAAGTCTCATCGTAGTCAACCCCTTGAACTTGTCGATAACCCTTAGCGACAAGTCGAGCTTTATAGATGGTCACATTACCATCCGCGTCTGTCTTCCTCTTAAAGATCCATTTGTTTTCTATGGCTCGCCGCTCAACGGGCAAGTCAGTCAAAGTCCATACTTTGTTTTCATACATGGATCCTATCTCGGATTTCATGGCTTCTAGCCATTTGTCGGAATCCGGGCCCGCCATCGCTTCTTCATAGTTCGAAGGTTCACCGTTGTCTAACAGCATGATTTCCAAGACAGGGTTGCCGTACCACTCTGGTGCGGAATGTGTCCTTGTGGACCTTCGAATTTTAGTAGGGGCTTGATCAGAAGTATCTTGATCATTGTCATTAACTTCCTCTCTAGTCGGTGCAGGCACCTCAGGAACATTTTCTTGAGTTGTGCCATTTTCCGGTTCAAGAGGTAATACTTCGTCAAGCTCTACTTTCCTCCCACTTACTTCTTTCGAGAGAAACTCTTTCTCCAGAAAGGACCCATTCTTGGCAACAAAGATCTTGCCTTCGGATCTGAGGTAGAAGGTGTACCCAATAGTTTCTTTTGGGTATCCTATGAAGACGCATTTTTCCGACTTGGGTTCGAGCTTTTCAGGTTGAAGTTTCTTGACATAAGCATCGCATCCCCAAACTTTTAGAAACGACAGCTTAGGTTTCTTCCCAAACCATAATTCATACGGTGTCGTCTCAACGGATTTCGACGGAGCCCTATTTAAAGTGAATGCGGCAGTCTCTAAAGCATAGCCCCAGAAGGATAGCGGTAAATCGGTAAGAGACATCATAGATCGCACCATATCTAATAGAGTGCGATTACGACGTTCGGACACACCATTACGCTGAGGTGTTCCAGGCGGCGTGAGTTGTGAAACTATTCCACATTTTCTTAAGTGCGTGCCAAACTCGTGACTCAAGTATTCTCCTCCACGATCTGATCGTAGAAACTTGATTTTCCTGTCACGTTGATTTTCAACCTCACTCTGAAATTCCTTGAACTTTTCAAAGGTTTCAGACTTGTGTTTCATTAAGTAGATATACCCATACCTACTTAAATCATCAGTGAGGGTGAGAACATAACGATAGCCACCGCGAGCCTCAACACTCATCGGACCGCACACATTAGTATGTATGATTTCCAATAAGTCGGTTGCTCGCTCCATTGTTCCTGAGAACGGAGTCTTGGTCATTTTACCCATAAGGCATGGTTCGCACGTGTCAAATGATTCATAATCAAGAGACTCTAAAAGTCCATCAGCATGGAGCTTCTTCATGCGTTTGACACCTATGTGACCAAGGCGGCAGTGCCACAAGTATGTGGGACTATCATTATCAACCTTACTTCTTTTGGTACTCACATTATGAACATGTGTAGCATCACGTTCGAGATTCATAAAGAATAAACCATTCACCATAGGAGCATGACCATAAAACATATCTCTCATAAAAATGGAACAACCATTATTCTTAGATTTAAAAGAGTAGCCATCTCGAATTAAACGAGATCCCGATACAATGTTCATGCTCAAAGCTGGCACTAAATAACAATTATTAAGGTTTAAAACTAATCCCGAAGGGAGATGCAGAGGCAGCGTGCCGACGGCGATCACATTGACCTTGGAACCATTCCCGATGCACATCGTCACCTTGTCCTTTGCCAGTTTCCGCTTATTCCGCAGCCCCTGCTTTGAGTTACAAATGTGAGCAACTGCACCGGTATCAAATACCCAGGAGCTACTACAGGCACTAGTAAGGTACACATCAATTACATGTATATCACATATACCTTTTGTTTTGCCGGCCTTCTTATCCGCTAAGTACTTAGGGCAGTTCCGCTTCCAGTGACCGCTTCCCTTGCAATAAAAGCACTCAGTCTCGGGCTTGGGTCCATTCTTTGGCTTCTTCCCGGCAGCTTGCTTGCCGGGCGCGGCAACCTCCTTGCCGTCCTTCTTGAATTTCTTTTTACCCTTGCCTTTCTTGAACTTAGTGGTTTTATTGACCATCAACACTTGATGTTCCTTCCTGACTTCTACCTCTGCTGATTTCAGCATAGCAAATACTTCAGGAATGGTCTTTTCCATCCCCTGCATATTGAAGTTCATCACAAAGCTCTTGTAGCTTGGTGGAAGCGACTGGAGGATTCTGTCAATGACTGCATCATCCGGGAGATTAACTCCCAGCTGAGTCAAGCGGTTATGCAACCCAGACATAGTGAGTATGTGCTCACTGACAGAACTGTTTTCCTCCATCTTACAGCTGAAGAATTTGTCGGAGACTTCATATCTCTCGACCCGGGCATGAGCTTGGAAAACCATTTTCAGCTCTTCGAACATCTCATATGCTCCATGTCTCTCAAAACGCTTTTGGAGCCCCGGCTCTAGGCTGTAAAGCATGCCGCACTGAACGAGGGAGTAGTCATCGAAACGTGCCTGCCAAGCGTTCATAACATCTTCTTCTGCAGGGAGAACGGGTGCGTCACCAAGCGGTGCTTGTAGGACATAATCTTTCTTGGCAGCTATGAGGATGATCCTCAGGTTCCGGACCCAGTCCGTATAGTTGCTGCCATCGTCTTTCAGCTTAGTTTTCTCTAGGAACGCGTTGAAGTTGAGGACTACGTTGGCCATTTGATCTACAAGACATATTGCAAAGATTTTAGACTAAGTTCATGATAATTAAGTTCAACTAATCAAATTATTAGTGAACTCCCACTTAGATTAGACATCCCTCCAGTCATCTAAGTATTACATGATCCGAGTTAAACTAGACCGTGTCCGATCATCACGTGAGACGGACTAGTCAACATCGGTGAACATCTTCATGTTGATCGTATCTTCTATACGACTCATGCTCGACCTTTCGGTCTTCTGTGTTCCGAGGCCATGTTTGTACATGCTAGGCTCGTCAAGTCAACCTAAGTGTTTGCATGTGTAAATCTGTCTTACACCCGTTGTATGTGAACGTCTGAATAAAACACCCGATCATCACGTGGTGTTTTGAAACAGCGAACTGTCGCAACGGTGCACAGTTAGGGGGAACACTTCTTGAAATTATTGTGAGGGATCATCTTATTTACTAGCGTCGTTCTAAGTAAACAAGATGCAAAACATGATAAACATCACATGCAATCAAATAATAAACGTGACATGATATGGCCAATATCACATAGCTCCTTTGATCTCCATCTTGGGGCTCCATGATCATCTTGTCACCGGCTTGACACCATGATCTCCATCATCATGATCTCCATCATCGTGTCTCCATGAAGTTGCTCGCCAACTATTACTTCTACTACTATGGTAACGCGTTTAGCAATAAAGTAAAGTAATTTACATGGCGTTTCTTGATGACACGCAGGTCATATAAAAGAATAAAGACAACTCCTATGGCTCCTGCCGGTTGTCATACTCATCGACATGCAAGTCGTGATTCCTATTACAATAGCATGAACATCTCATACATCACATATAGATCATTCATCATTCATCACAACTTTGGCCATATCATATCACAAACCACTTGCTGCAAAAACAAGTTAGACGTCCTCTAATTGTTGTTGCAAGTTTTACGTGGCTGAATTAGGGTTCTAGCAAGAACGTTTTCTTACCTACGTTAAAGCCACAACGTGATTTGTCAACTTCTATTTACCCTTCATAAGGACCCTGTTCATCAATTCCGCTCCAACTAAAGTAGGAGAGATAGACACCCGCCAGCCACCTTATGCAACTAGTGCATGTTAGTCGGTGGAACCGGTCTCACGTAAGCGTACGTGTAAGGTTGGTCCGGGCCACTTCATCCCACAATACCGCTGAAGCAAGAAAGGACTAGTAACGGCAAGAAAGTTGACAAATCTATGCCCACAACAAATTGTGTTCTACTCGCGCAAGAAGAACTACGCATAGACCTAGCTCATGATGCCACTGTTGGGGAACGTTGCAGAAAACAAAAATTTTCCTACTCGTTTCACCAAGATCATCTAGGAGTTCATCTAGCAACGAGTGATTAGATGCATCTACATACCTTTGTAGATCGCGCACGGAAGCGTTCAAAAGAACGGTGATGATGTAGTCGTACTCGACGTGATCCAAATCACCGATGACCAGCGTCGAACGGACGGCACCTCCGCGTTCAACACACGTACGGGACGGGAGACGTCTCCTCCTTCTTGATCCAGCAAGGGGGGAGGAGAGGTTGATGAAGATCCAGCAGCACGACGGCGTGGTGGTGGATGCAGGGCATCACAGCAGCAGGGCTTCGCCGAGACTACGAGGGAGAGACGTAACGGGGGAAGGTGGAGGCGCCAGGGGCTGGTGTAAAATCCCTCCTCTCCCCCCCACTATATATAGGGGTGCCAAGGGGGGGGCGCCGGCCCTACTAGATGAGATCTACTAGGGGGGGCGGCGGCCAAGGGGAGGTTTCCCTCCCCCCCAAGGCACCTAGGGGTGCCTTCCACCACATGGACTCTTCCATGGTGGAAACCCTAGGCGCATGGGCCTATAGGGGCTGGTGCCCTTGGCCCATCTAGGCCAAGGCGCACCCCCTACAACCCATGTGGCCCCCCGGGACAGGTGGCCCCACCCGGTGGACCCCCGGGACCCTTCCGGTGGTCCCGGTACAATACCGATAACCCCGAAACTTGTCCCGATGCCCGAAATAGCACTTCCTATATATAATTCTTTACCTCCGGACCATTTCGGAACTCCTCGTGACGTCCAGGATCTCATCCGGGACTCCGAACAACATTCGGGTTTCTGCATATACATATCTTAATAACCCTAGCGTCACCGAACCTTAAGTGTGTAGACCCTACGGGTTCGGGAGACAAGCAGACATGACCGAGATGACTCTCCGGTCAATAACCAACAGCGGGATCTGGATACCCATGTTGGCTCCCACATGCTCCACGATGATCTCATCGGATGAACCACGATGTCGAGGATTTAATCAATCCCGTACGCCATTCCCTTTGTCTATCGATATGTTACTTGCCCGAGATTCGATCGTCGGTATCCCAATACCTCGTTCAATCTCGTTACCGGCAAGTCACTTTACTCGTACCGTAATGCATGATCCCGTGACCAGACACTTGGTCACTCTGAGCTCATTATGATGATGCATTACCGAGTGGGCCCAGTGATACCTCTCCGTCATACGGAGTGACAAATCCCAGTCTTGATCCATGTCACCCAACAGACACTTTCGGAGATACCCGTAGTCTACCTTTATAGTCACCCAGTTACGTTGTGACGTTTGGCATACCCAAAGCACTCCTACGGTATCCGGGAGTTACACGATCTCATGGTCTAAGGAAAAGATACTTTGACATTGGAAAACTCTAGCAAACAAACTATACGATCTTGTGCTATGTTTAGGATTGGGTCTTGTCCATCACATCATTCTCCCAATGATGTGATCTCGTTATCAGTGACATCCAGTGTCCATAGTCAGGAAACCATGACTATCTGTTGATCAATGAGCTAGTCAACTAGAGGCTCACTAGGGACATGTTGGTGTCTGTTATTCACACATGTATTACGATTTCCGGATAACACAATTATAGCATGAATAAAGACAATTATCATGAACAAGGAAATATAATAATAATGCTTTTATTATTGCCTCTAGGGCATATTTCCAACAATAACATGGAGCTGAGTAGCATGCGGCCGCGCGCATGAATGAGGGCTCTATGGCTGACATGCGTGTCGACCGCCAGATCTTGGAGGAACACCTCATCTTCGAGGCCATTGTCGACACCGCCACGTGGTTGTCTACTTTAAAATACAGTTCGTTTTGTTTCCCGAGGCCACTGCCAGTGCCTTCTAGTGATTTCTCCTCTATAATATTAATATGCAATCTGATGTTCAGTTAACAGTTTGTCCTTTGAAATGTAATGTTCAGTTAACACTTTGGTCCAACAATTGCTACATTTCGTAGTACTGTTCTTAAGAATTCGTTGTTTTGTTAACTGTCTTATCTTCTCGTACATGTTTCTATTCTACAATGTAGTGCTCAGTTTACTATTTTGGTTCATTTGGTCTGCTGTCCATTTAACTGTTTGGTACAGTTCTGCAATTTGATTTTCATTTGTTGTGGGTACAATTTTGTATTGTTATGCCTGTGACACCAATCAAATTTGGCTATACTCAATACATATTCTACTCATAGTATGGCAACTCTCAGTTAACCTGATCAAGATCTTCCTCATGTGTGTTGCATGGAAACAATGGGAGACATTGCGGTTTACCATCGAGGTTTGTTCAAGCAGGGTCCTTTGGCTAATAGCACATTATTGTGCACTTGCCAAAATCATTCTAATATTTAGGTTTCTTACAATTTGGTCTTGCACATGTAGGTCCTGCTGTCAGAGGCTTAGACCCACTGTTCGACCCATTTTGCATATGGGGAAATGAGATGTCCATGAATATCAGTCAAGTCAAGAAACTCAGAAAGATTGTTAGGATGAAGAAACTTGCGACGAATAATAGCAAGATCTTTGTTTGCACAATGAAGAAGACATCATTCAACTATAGGATGGTACCAACTCTTTTACCTTCTTTTTACCCCTTGCACCATTTCAAAATTTACAACAACGATTTATGCATAGCTTTGTTTTCAGTACTTTTCAAAGCAGTTCACCGATGATTACCTCTCGAACCACCTGCATGGTCAAGAGGCGAGGTAGGTATTCATTCAACACCCATGGTACAATATTGAAGTCTTGCTGAAGAGGATGAAGGTTGGGCGGGAAATTATCCATAGCCACTGGCCTAAAGTTGCAAGGACATTCAACATCACTGAAGGCTCAATATTTGCCTTCCGCTTCTTCAGTTTCCCAGATGAGATTCATCTGTCTATTTACCGTGTATGATGCTACTTTACAAAGGTTTTTGATGTTGCGTGGGAAACTTGGTGTTGTTGTGTAATGGCGTAATTGAGTGCCGAAGCTATCTGATGTAATTCGATTATGAAATCCTGGTTGCTTTTATATGGATATGAAATATCTAGCATGTTTTATAAGAAATATTAGTTTGATTAGTACATGGATTATCAATAATAGGCTAATTACCCTACTTATTGGGGTTTTCTATTGCAAATGGCTACTCAGACAGCACCGTGGGCGATGAACTCAAACAACCCGCACCATTTCTAGAAAGTAGGCGTGTTCGATCAACTAACAATTACACACAGCTTCCGACAGCGAACTATTTGCGTTAGGCCACCTTGCACAAACATTTCCACACAAAGAACTGTGTGGGATGTACGTACCTACGGAAATGACTTTCTGGGATTCATCATGCGGGATGTACATACGTACAAAAATGATTGGGTTTCCATGCCTCACTCGATCGCACACGGCCCCATCCTGGGTCCCACGAGGGCCTATCCCCGATGATTTCTGGATTGTGTGGGAAGGACCCCCCTATCACCCACACTCACTTGGCGACGGTTCCAAATGTTATCGCGGAAAGGAGTTTTAAACCGTTTGTTTAGGATGTCGTTGTACCAGTGTAACCAAATGCACAATAGTAGTACCATAGTAGTTCCATAACAAAGGATCCTTGAGGGATCGACATGAATGCAGAGTAACAAAGTGATGCAACGAGTGTACAATCTCTTTGCATAGCCTTGTCGACCTCAGCATTATTGGGTTGGACATGGAGGATGGTGATGCTGGTGTGACTGTCGGAGGTGGGGAAGAAGATCTGAGGCCTCTGGAAATGGCGTCGAGGATACTGCTCCACTGTGATGGACGGTTCCGTCGTTGGAGCAGCTCCGGTGAGGTGTACGGCGGCGAGGCTGAAGCAGGACAAGACAGACAACGTTAATCTGAAGTGGGACTCTAATATCATCTGCAATAGGTGATGCAAAATACATCACCAAAAATTGGTAGATGTCAAACATGTCAGCCGCGCCACGGCCGCTCCGACAGATGCTGTAAATACTGTTTACTATGAACATAACTGAAGAAACCGAACTTTACAGTCGAAACTGAATTTTACTATCAAAACTAATTGAACTAGTAGAAGAGCATTGCAATAGATGTTTAGGGCGTTCGAGCACTAGTAGCAGAGAAGTAGTGATCTAAATCAGCAGACACTCGAGTAGGGAACACACTAGCAGAGAGCAAATCGTGCAGCAGAACCGCAAGTGCTAAAGCAGCAACTCCTGTAGCTGCCGGAGGTCGTGCAGCAGCAGCGCGAGCGAGAGCAAGAGTAGAGCACTAGCATGAACAAGAGCAAGAGCGGAGCAACAGCGCGATCGATAGCAATAGCAGAACAGAGCGGCAGCATGAACGAAAGCAAGAGCAGTGCAGCAGCGCGGCTGACAGCAAGAACAGAGCCGCAGCACGAGCGAGAGCGGGAGCGGCAACAGCAGCAGCGCGAGCGAGAGTCGAAGCATCTATAGCTAGTGTTGGTGTGGAAGTCGCCGCCGAGGAAGCAAAAACATGGGGGAGAGACGCCATGGATGAAGTTGCCGACAATGGCGCCGTCAATGGAGACCCGCCATGGCTCCTCGGTATCGAGCACCTGCAGCCTCGTGAGATCGAATAAAAGATAAAATGCAGTGGTGAGTGCAGAACCTCCTTGGTGGCACTGAGTTGGCCTTTGCTTCATTGAAGGAATTGGTGAGGGTGATGTTGTTCCGGTGGGGCAGGTCAAGACGGCGCTGTGGGGATGGAGGTGGCATGATAGACGAGGCGAACGTCGGGGTAGCTCCTTGGAGGTGGAGGACGGGGCAGCTGATCCGGCGGGACGACGAGATCGACGACGGATCCTCATCCAGTGCGGTGGATGAGGGACGGCGAGCTATTGCGGTGGACGACATCGTCGGGGAAGAGTCTCCGGCTGGGCGGCGGTCGGGAGGCCGACCGAGGAGCGTGGGTTTTGGTGGCCTCGGTGTATGAATGGGGGCGAAGGGGAAGGTAGGGGGAGCCATGGCTTAGGGACGCGGTTGTCCGAAATGTAGGGTAAGTTACCAGCGTACCCCCGCCGGTTTTGACACCACGATGTTGAGCCGGCATTTCTGGCTGAGGGGTAGAAGGGGGATTTCGCGTGTCTGGGCTACGGGACCAATTTCGGATGAGGAGGGAGTTTTCGCACGCGTCGAAATTTAGAGATAACAAGGTGCGGCGCGGGTTGAAGAGGCAGGAGTTTCAAAGAAGATGAGACAAAAGATACTCGAGCTTGAAAATTTTGAGATAACAAGGCGCGGATTCCTTGTTCGGCAGAACAAACTTAACGTGTACAAAAAAACAATTCAGACAAGACACAAGAGAGTCATGTCCCCTTTTACTATATTGCTATAAATGTCATTGAAAAAACTACAAGAAAAATGTAAAAAAAATTGGGAGAACAAGATTACCCTGTACAGTACCAAATCGATTCACACTTCCCTCAACAATAACAAAAAACAAATTAATTCCCACCAAAAGAAAGAGTCATGTCCCTTTTTATATGATTACAAAAGTCAGGATCTCGAATTTCAATTTTTGAATCCACATTATGTTGAATTCGAATATATCATTAGCTGACCTTGCGGTTTATAATGGATGTAGTACTACATTTTGATCTTCCATCATATATGAACATTTTACTCCACCTTGTGAACACATATATTGTCGTCTACCATATGGACTAAATTTGAATCAATTTTCCTTATTTGAATACGAGTGTTGTCAAGTTATACAATCATTTAAATATTATCTCGATAACAAAAAAAGGTATATAGCAGTAATCATATTTCACTATGAACTACATGTAACATACGATCTCCAATTCAAATATTTGTATCCATTTTATGGTGAATTCAAATCAGAGTACATTGGTCTAGGTGGCGAGATGTTCGGGATAATCTAAACCCTGTTTTCATATGTATATAATTTTTGGCTGAATTGGGACAAGTTTTGGTATAAGCTTCTTGCAAAACCGGAGATTCTCTCAACAAGCCTCGTCGTTCCGGGAGGGAACGTGTCACCTTTTTGTGCGGAATGATATACGCTGCCTCCCCCAGATTTTCTTTACAGAGGCAACATAGAATTATATGAGTGCCTTGTTAAATTTGGGAATTATTCCGGGTTCGTTTGGCCTTTTTTATACATTAATTGAGTTTCTGGACATTTAATGTGCATAATCCAAATTTGAACTGCAAGCACATGCTCAAGTGCACCAAAGTTGGTTGAAAAATCACATGTGTGTCCTTGGGTGAATTTCTAGGTCCCATGCAGGAAATGGGAATGAAATTCAAACATCTAGGTGCCGTGACTCGGCCGAGAACATCGAGAAACTTGTTTTTTAAATTCATGTAAATCCAAAACTTGCCTGGAAATCATGAAACTTGGCATGGTGTCATGTGATGGCACTAACATGATGTGGTAAAAATTTGGGCCGATTTCGAACATGTTTTGGTATAAGTTTCTTGCAAACCAGAGCTTCTCTCAAGAAGGCTCGTGGTTCTGAGAGGGAACGTGTCACCTTTGAGTGTGAAATGATATACGCTGCCCCCCTTGAGTTTCTTTATAGAGGCAACATAGAACTACATGAGTGCCCTGTTAAATTTTGGAATAATTCAGGGTTCGTTTGGCCTTTTTATACTTTAATTGAGTTTCCAGTCATTTAATGTGCATAATTCAAATTTGAACTACAAGCACATGCTCCCGTGCACCAAAGTTGGTTGAAAAATCATAGGTGTGTCATCGGGTGAATTTCTAGGTCCCATGCAAGAAATGGTAATGAAATTCAAACATCTAGGCATCATGGCTCAGCCAAGAACATTGAGAAACTTGGTTTTAAAATCCTTGTAAATCCAAAACACACCTGAAAATCATGAAACTTGGCATGGCGTCATGTCATGGTACTACCGTGCCGTGGTAAAAAAATTGGCCGAATAGGAACAAATTTTGGTATAAGCTTCTTGCAAACCGGAGCTTCTCTCAAGAAGGCTCGTGGTTCTGAGAGGGAACGTGTCACCTTTGAGTGTGAAACAATATATGCTGCCCCCCTTGAGTTTCTTTATAGAGGCAACATAGAACTACATGAGCGCCCTGCTAAATTTTGGAATTATTCCGGGTTCGTTTGGCCTTTTTATACATTAATTGAGTTTCTGGTCATTTAATGTAGGATCAAAAGTATGTCTAGAGGGGGTGATTAGACTACTTGACCAAATAAAAACTTATCCTTTTCCCAATTTTAGTTCTTGGCAGATTTTAGCAACTTTGGACAAGTCAAGCAATCTTAACATAATTCAAGCAAGCATGCAAAGAGTATATGAGCAGCGGAAAGTAAAGCATGCAGCTTGCAAGAATGTAAAGGGAAGGGTTTGGAGGATTCAAATGCAATAGGAGACACGGATGTTTTTGTCGTGGTTCCGATAGGTGGTGCTATCGTACATCCACGTTGATGGAGAGTTCAACCCATGAAGGGTAATGGTTGCGCGAGTCCACAGAGGGCTCCACCCACGAAGGGTCCACGAAGAAGCAACCTTGTCTATCCCACCATGGCCATCGCCCACTAAGGACTTGCCTCACTAGCGGTAGATCTACACAAAGTAGGCTATCTCCTTGCCCTTACAAACTCCTTGGTTCAACTCCACAATCTTGTCAGAGGCTCCCAAGTGACACCTAGCCAATCTAGGAGACACCACTCTCCAAGAAGTAACAAATGGTGTGTTGATGATGAACTCCTTGCTCTTGTGCTTCAAATGATAGTCTCCCCAACACTCAACTCTCTCTCAAAGGATATGGATTTGGTGGAAAGAAGATTTGAGTGGAAAGCAACTTGGGGAAGGCTAGAGATCAAGATTCATATGGTAAGAATGGAATATCTTGGCCTCAACACAAGTGTACGTAGTTCTCTCTCAGAAAAGCAAGTTGGAAGTGTAGGTTTGTTCTGATGGCTCTCTCCACGAATGAAGAGGTGGTGGAGGGGTATATATAGCCTCCACACAAAATCTAACCATTACACACAACTTGCCAATCTCGGTGGGACCGAATTGTTAAACTCGGTCGGACCGATTCAGCAAAGCTAGTGACCGTTAGGAGTTTCGGTGGGACCGACTTGAAAATCGGTAGGACCAATATGATTAGGGTTAGGGCATAACGTAATCTCGGTGAGACCGATTACACAAACTCGGTGAGACTAATTTTGGTAATAAGCTAACCAGAGAGTTGGTCAGCTAAACTCGGTGGGACCGATCGGTCATTTCGGTGAGACCGAAACATTACGAAGGGGAAACAGAAAGTTTACATTGCAATCTCGATGGGACCGATCGCTCATCTCGGTAAGACCGAAACGTTATGAAGGGAAATAGAGAGATTACAATCCCATCTTGGTGAGACCGAGATCCCTATCAGTGAGACCGATTTGCCTAGAGTTTGTGGCTGTGGCTATGACATTTGAAATCGGTGGCTCCGAATAGAAAGAATCAGTGGGGCCGAGTTTGACTTTTGGTTTAGGTCATATGTGGATGTGAGAAAGTAGTTGAGGGTTTTGGAGCATATCACTAAGCATTTTGAGCAAGAGCCTCATTAAGCAACACCTCATCCCTACTTGATAGTATTGGCTTTTCCTATAGACTTAATGTGATCTTGGATCACTAAAATAGAAAATGTAGAGTCTTGAGCTTTGAGCTTGAGCCAATCCTTTTGTCCTTAGCATTTTCAGGGGTCCACTTTTCTCATCCATGCCATGCCAATCATTGAGCTTTCCTGAGATATTAATCTTGAAATAGCATTTTCTCAATGAGCTATATGTTGTTAGGAATTACCAAAACCACCTACGGATAGTTGCACTTTCATTTAATGTGCATAATTCAAATTTGAACTACACTCACATGCTCCCGTGCACCAAAGGTGGTTGAAAAATCACATGTGTGTCCTCGGGTGAATTTCTAGGTCCCATGCAAGAAATGGAAATGAAATTCAAACATCTGGGCATCGTGGCTCGGCCGAGAACATTGAGAAACTTGGTTTTAAAATTCTTGTAAATCCAAAACACGCCTGAAAATCATGAAACTTGGCACGGTGTCATGTCATGATACTACCATGCTGTGGTAAAAAAATAGGCCGAATGGGAACAAGTTTTGGTATAAGCTTCTTGCAAACCGGAGCTTCTCTCAAGAAGGCTCGTGGTTCTGAGAGGGAACGTGTCACCTTTGAGTGCAAAACAATATACGTTGCGCCCCCTTGAGTTTCTTTATAGAGGCAACATAGAACTACATGAGTGCCCTGTTAAATTTTGGAAATATTCCGGGTTCGTTTAGCCTTTGTTATACATTAATTGAGTTTTTGGTCATTTAATGTGCATAATTCAAATTTGAACTACAAGCACATGCTCATGTGCACCAAAGTTGGTTGAAAAATCACATGTGTATCAACGGGTGAATTTCGAGGTCCCATGCAAGAAATGGGAATGAAATTCAAACATCTGGACATCGTGGCTCGGTCGAGAACATTGAGAAACTTGGTTTTTAAATTCTTGTAAATCCAAAACACGCCTGAAAATCATGAAACTTGGCATGGTGTCATGTCATGGTACTACCATGCGGTGGTAAAAAAATTGGTAGAATAGGAACAAGTTTTGGTATAAGTTTCTTGCAAACCAGAGCTTCTCTCAGGAAGGCTCGTGGTTCTGAGAGGGAACGGGTCACCTTTGTGTGCATAATTCAAATTTGAAATACAAGCACATGCTCCAGTGCACCAAAACTGGTTGAAAAATAACATGTGTGTCCTCGGGTAAATTTCTAGGTCCCCTGCAAGAAATGGGAATGAAATTCAAACATCTGGGCGTCATGGCTCGTTTGGAAACATTGAGAAACTTGATTTTTTAAATTCCTGTAAATCCAAAACACACATGAAAATCATGAAACTTGGCTTTGTGTCATGACATGGCACCAGCATGTTGTGGTAATTTTGCTCTCCGATTTGCGAAGGCACACACATTAACAATCAACAAAGTCATTTTGGAACAAGTACTGCCATGTTACAATCAGAAACACAAGTATTATTGAAACTGTGGGCGTTCTATTTACCATTTATGTGCTGCCACATGTCCCGTTTTTTTATTAGCTAAGAGGCGCCATGCAGGGTAGCTATTTGAGTACGGGAGGCGTGCGATCAGACCCCTACGGGTGCTTATCAGGAGGAGAGCCCTTTGACCTCCATCTGCCATCCACCTCTCTCCCAAGGTCTCCATTAATGGCGCCCGAGCCTCTGTTTAATGGTGTGGCTATGTTTCACTCGACTGAGATTTAAGAGACAAAATAGGAAGTCTGAAAAGAAAATTTCGCATAGATCTTGATGTAAGATTCAATGGACCTATATAGCATCTACTGCGACTTATAGCAAGACTGATGAATATATATAGGGACGACAAGAGTGGATAATAATTGTCTTACATAATTAGGAAGATAATTAAAAAAAGCCACATGCAGCTACGCCCAAAATACACAAGGGCAAACGAAGAAGGAAGACGCATACAACGATCTGGCTTGCTGATCTCTACTTTCTTTATGTGCTGCAGGTCACGGAGAGTAGTTCTTGCGGTGAGCGGCGATGATGTCTTTTGTCAGTTACATGTCCTTAATATGCTGCTTGGCAGCATCCACGGATTCCTCCACCAGCCTTTTGTGCTCGATGTGGAGCATGGCATTCTCGTCCATAAGTTTCTTGACGATGACGTCCGTCCTATGGAACAAGGCAGCGGTCTCCTCCGCCTGCTTCGCCCTCAGCAGGTCACACTCGGCCCGGAGCTTCACATTTCCCTCCCCTAGTTGCCGGATGACGCCGGTAGCCTCGTCCTGCAACCTCGCCCAGCCGGAGATCTGATCCAGCTGGCTATGGACGATCGCATGCATGCGCCTGTAAGAGTCCTCGCCTGCCCGCCAGAAATTTTCCCAGGCCATTGCGGCGCGACGGGACCTCCGTGCTACTTCGGCGGCACGGCGGGGCATCTCTGTTGCTTCCGCTATGCAGCTGGACCAGTCTGCTACATTGACAACGCGGCGGGACCTCTGTGCTGCTACTGCTGCACGGCTGGACATGTCGGCTGCTTTCGTGGCGAGGCGGGACATCTCTCGTACTTTGTCTTCCATGCTCACCTATCCCTGGTGGAAATCTCTCAACCCAGAACTCACGCTGGCCATGGCAGACGCAAAGGAACGATGCTGAATGACTTCATTGTTTTTTTGATGAGGAGTTGAGGAGGAATGTGCAGTCATCTTGGCATAGTAGTATTTATAACCGAGTACTACTAATACGCTCCTAAGTGGGAAACCGTTTAGGTTGTGATCGGTGAGAACAGGTTTGCAATTAAATATAGCATGGTAGTAATTTCGAATGTGACGGGACACAAGCTCAAAATTTATTGACGGTTCTAGTTTTGAAGTGCGGCACTATTCCCGGATGGCGTAATGTGGGCATGTGTTCTCGGCCATGGTGTAGCATATGCCATGGTACTCCCTCCGTCTAGGTGTATAAGTCACCTTATGAAAACCAAATAATCCCAGAACACTTAGGCATGGTGCATTAACTGTCATCTCGTTTCTTGTTTCTTAACATATCAACCAATAAGAGATGTAGGGTGTGCATGTTTTCAAGGACTCGATACTACCAAACACGACATGCAGTGGTTAGTTCATTGCATGCAATGCTATTAATTAGCAAATAAACATTAAGTTATCTCGTTTTCCCTTCCTTCTTGGTCAAGATGCACAACCTAAGATGACTTATTCACCTGGACAGAGGGAGTACTTCTTTTTCTACTGCTGTGTACGTACAATAACCGGCACTGTGAGATACATATCTTACGGTTATTGGGGTGTTCGACAGGAATAGCCTCGTGGCGAGCTATAGACTAGTCTTTTTTCACATGCATTACATCGACACATATCATCTCTCTCCCTCTTTCCCACGCACACACCTATCTCTCGGGACTTCTCTCGCATGCACCATCTCTAGCTCCCTAGGTCAATGTCAACTAGATACACTTGTACTCTGAGTTTAGTACGTTATACTGGAAGAGAAGAGGTGCACGCACGCACTCGTCCTCTCTCACACATGCACCTGTAGCTACGAATTGTAGTGTTCTCAACCATCTGATTGTCTCTAAGGTTTCACATTGCTCCTTGGCCTTGAGATTGAGAAGTTTAAAACGCGGAGGCTAAGCTAGAGGCGGAGGTTTTGGTTAATGTGCAGGCCGCACACGGCACCAACACGACACGAGCTTTGTCTGCCTGGTGCACAGTCGGGTCAGTTGTCCAAGTATAGAGACAACCAGGCCCTCCTTGGTATCTATGCCTCGACTTATGCGCAGAGAAATTAGGATCGGAGGGTGTAGTACTACTTTTATGTGTCGCGTAAACTCGCACAAGTATGCAACACTTCCTGAAGAAACAAGCATATAAGATGTTATTCTTCTTACCCAAAGGATCTTTATATCCAGCAGACACAAAATATCCGTTCGACTACTAGAAATTACTGTAATTGTTGATCTGATGTCGAAGTAATTGCTGCATCGCCACTAAAACCCAGCATCTCTTAAGCTAAAGTAGACCGAGCTAACCCCTATATTATCATATTACTAAGATAAAACAGAAGGCACTGTAGAATCATTTAGGACGTAAGCTTGTCAATCTGATTGTGGAGGGACACCAGCTTAGCCCCGGCCAGCAGCTTGGGCGGAAATGTGAAGAAGGTCCGCTCCTGCACGGCGATGTCACCGGGATCCTTGCTGCTTGTCACCTCCATTTCCACCTTGACGGCGTCGGTCCTGCCTTTGGGCTCCCCCGGCGGGTCGTCGCCCACAACTTGACCACGTAGTGCGGCAGTGGGGACGCCCCCGCTCTAATGCAGACGACCAACATGTCGATAGGCGCGCCAATGTCGAGCATGCCACTGACCAAGAAAAATGTGTGACCGTCCTCCGCAAAAAGCAAGAGTCGTAGCTCCGACAGTGGCACTTGCCGCTGGAGCGCCTTGCCGTACTGGATCCTATGCATGGGCATGGGATGCACGATGCTGATGTGGTGGGAGAGCGCCGGCAGCGGGCCTTCATAGCCGCAGACGGGCATGGGGCATTTGCAGGGCGCGAGCGGACACACACGCTGGTGATCGGCGAGCTTGTGGTAGGTGACGTAGAGCCCACAGCCTTCATGCGGGCACTCCACCCTCACCGAGGAGAGGATGGCGTCCACCGCCGTGTTCCGTACGTCAAAGCCACAACCGCGCTCGCAATTTTGGCACTGCCGCTGGTTCCCAGGGCGCTCAACGCGGCAGCCCACGCAGGCCAGGTGCCCTTCCTTGCACCGCACAAATCAATCATACAACACATCAATCAAGAAACCTGCACCTTGCTCGATCAGTCGAACGGACGAGATGTATTCAAACCTCATACACAGGAGTCTTCAAGGGGCGAAGGCACAAGGGGCGGTGGAGCAAGGTGAGGTCCATCGAGACCATAGAGAGCTCCATCGTCGGGTCCTGTTCCGTCTGCGTGATCTCACCCTCCTCATGCACAACCATCTCTTGCTTTATTAGGGTCGGGCATTACAAAGCTTTACCGTCACATATTCATACTACTTCAGGGTGCACGAAATCAACACATGCAAGTATCAAAAGGGGAGTCACGACATGCATGCATGCGTTGTAATTAATGCATCGGTAAATGCAAATTATTGAAATAGATTGCAGTGATTTGATGTGTCGCGTCAACTCGTACAAGATCGAGAAGTTTGATTACTAGAACACCCTCTCCCTCACGGACTGAGCTCCGGTGCCTTAACTACACCTGCCTTTGGCTACATGATAGGTGGGCCACCCATCTGTTGGGCCCACCTGTCATACATGAAAAGGCAGGAGCAGTAATTCAATGAAGCTGCATCCCTCCCTCGCCCATGAGCGTGGTGGCTGGCAGGACTAGGAGAAGCTTTCGTTCGCTACATGCTCTCCTTCCCACACATGGTGCACATGTGTCAGATGTCCAGAAGCATACTGTAGTACTCCTCCACTGCAGTAGTATTCCATCGTTGTTCGACTTCCCGAAGAGGCGAAGAGGAAAGCGCAGCCCGGACGCTCGTGTGGCAGTTTCATGTGTAGAGTAGTCTAGGATAGCGTGTACCGTGCGAGTAAGCTTAAAATCATTGGGGTTGGCTCCATGCTATGAGGCCATCTCGAAGTTTTTTTATTAAAATAATCTTCTGGCCCTACCTATCATCCTGGTGATTATAGTTTCCACGCTCATCTGGTCAAGACAGGAATATATATTTGAATTTTTGGTGGGGTCTTTCAGCCAAGTTTAGAGGCAACCATGTGGGGCCAATGCTATGATAATATTGATTTCATTTTGCGATTGTTTATATTTTTAATATAAAGTTAATCAAACTCTACAAAGCTTGACTTTGACCAAACCATATATGCGGACTAAAAAGAAATGGAGGGACTACTACAACAAGCTATCCCTCCCACTCGCGGTGGATGGACATGAAGTGGTGGATTCAATACTGTAGAAGCAGTAGTAATAACATCATTGTTCGTCTTCTCGAAGAGGCGAAGAGCCAAGTGCAACCCGAACGTGGCAGTTGTGAACCTTGGAGCATGCATATAGCCAGGCTCTTGCTTGAGACAAAATTGCTATGTGAGCCCACTATTGTTGTACTTGCTAGTATAACCCTGTAAACCAGAAAGGAGTATTTGCCTTTCTAGATATTTCAACAAGTGACTCGACTACACCGAGACAGAGTACATATGGAGCAAAATGAGTGAATCTACACCGTAAATAAATACGTAGTTCTCTCATTTTCCTCTCCGCCTTGGTCATGGTGCACAATATTGAGTATACTAGTACTATCATCTTGAAATTTACGAAGTCACCATAGGCACCTCGTCGTCGATGGGAACGTCTCCTGACACGCGATAGACGTGAGCAGCAGTCGCCTCCATAGGTGCTTGAATGCCAAGGAGGGAGAGGGTAGCGGTTCCCGAGACATTGAACAGTCAATGATGCATCCTCAATTACATGTAGAGCGAATTTATTGGAGAAGCAGAATAGAGCCAGCACGATGTGAATGCAACAGAGTTTGGACTCTCATATAAAGGCGCCCCACCACTCCAATCCATCTACTCCTAGTCTTTGCGCAACGCTGCTCACTCCAATCCAAGACCAAGTGACCAGAAGCCACAAGCACCTATGGAGGCGATGGACGCGAGCGGTAGTCGGCTGTGCCAAATCATCCAAGGCGCCGGCCTGCGGCCCCGCACCACACAGCGTTTCCAGACGGTGCTGGCGACCGCCGGCATCGTAGCCCTCGCTGGCTTCGCCTCTCACGTGGACAACATAATGGTCAACTCCATCCGCAAGTTCACCGCCGTCAAGGAGGGCGCGGACGACCATAACGTACTGCTCCAGCCCGCGCGCCCAGGCTCCTCATTGCCTGCCACCCTAATAGGCCTCCATGCTGACGAACTCTTTCAAGCCCTGGTGGCCCTGCAGGTGCCAGAGGCCGCGACGAAGAATGTGCACCTCGAGGCCGCGCTTGCCGCGCAGCGCCTCCCCATGCAAGAAAGCGTCGACCTGCACATCCACGTCTACGAGGAAATCATCTACATAGGCCACTACAAGGCTAGCAAGGACAGAAAGACGTTGGCCTTCTTCCAGCTGCTGGAATCTTTGGATGCCATTATTAAGAAGCACGTCGACCTGGCCAAGAAAGCTGCTACTACTTAGCCGCCGTTCGGTGGGCCGGTGCCCTGAGTCGAGGAGGTGGACGTCGTCGATGGATGCATCTCTTCTTCTTGCCTCTTGTAACCAGCACTGCATCGCCTCGTGGCCTTAATGTTTTATTGGTATAGTACTCCCTCTGTTCCCAAATATAAGTATTTCTAAAGATTCCAGCAAGTGACTACATACGGAGCAAAATGAGTGAATCTACACTCTAAAGTATGTCTACATACATCCGCATGTTGTATTCCATTTGAAATATCTAAAAAGGCTTATATTTAGGAACGGAGGGTGTATATGGCATTTTTATTCCAGTCGTAACATTTTCACTATGAGGTGGGCCGCAGTTGAGCAAACCGACCATCGGCAAATCCCCACCCGGCCCATCGGGCGTTCGCTGAGTTTAGAATTAGAAGAGAGACGAGGGAGAAGAGCTAGCTGTAGCAAGGACGCTGTTGTCAGATGGTACTCGTCTTGATAGAATAGGAGTACTGAGCACTCATACCTCTTTTTTTAGGGGGAAAATAGTCGTATGTCTAGTACTACCACTAGTTGGGTGCGAGCGACCTATACCTGTCATCACTTTAGGTCTCCTTTTCGAACCGTAGCTACGCTTCACCGTACATATTTTTCATGCATTTATCCTCCTATAGCTATATGTACTACTAGGCTATTTCCACGTGCTCCCTTTCGCCGGCATATGGGACATAGAGCATCGGGTCGTAGTGCATGCACAACTCGGAGCATATGCCGGGGTACTTTTACATTTGAGACCTCACGAATTACATGCAAACCCCCCGCAGAAGATAAATAAATGAATGAATTACTACATGAAACCAGATTATTTTCATAGAAACCGGAGCACGTTCATTAAATTCTAGACATAACACATTTATAAAAAACTACCAGACCTAAACCAGTCTAAGGGCCTCTTTGATTCGCATGATACTGAAAACACAGGAATAGGGAAAGTATGATGGCGATGAACCGACACGAGGAGAACTCTAACTCAGTTAGAGGTTAGAGTTAGATTCTAACTGTGAACTAACTCTAAACCAAAGAGGTGTATGGATGGCAAGGTTAGATTGACAATAAATGCTCTTTCTCAATCATTTGACTACTTTGGACCTATTTCCTGCCGGATTTGGTGTGGTCGGCTCTTGTGTAGCCTCCTCCCGCTCATAATTGACATAAACAAACCGTCTTTACAAATCAAGCATGCAAAACATGATAAATTTTACTTTGTCCATACAAATGAGATATCCCTCTTAAACATACAAGTCCTCAATCAAGCTTCACAAAAAACAATACTCATCACAGAAGTCATTCACGATAGGGAGGGAGCCCGGAGCCCCTCACGCACCCAGGGAGGAGCTCATCATCGTCGCTCTGGAGGAAGGCTCTGTAGAGCCCAAGCCCCGGGAACCCCTCCAATGCCGGCGCTTGTGAGTTGAGGAGGACACCGGCATGGGTAGCAAGGCCATTTGCTGACGACTGCTAACCAAATCTTTGGGCCTCTAGAAATAATGCAAGCCTGAAACTGAAATACCTAGAAAGGTGACCTGAATCTTTGGGCCTCTAGAAGTAATGCAAGCCTGAAACTGAAATTCCTAGAAAGGTGAACTGAATCTTTGGGCCTTTAGAAATAATGCAAGCCTGGAACTGAAATACCTAGAAAGGTTAACTGATTCTTTGGGCCTCTAGAAATAATGCAAGCCTGAAATTGAAGTACCTAGAAAGGTGATCTGAATCTTTGGGCCTCTAGAAAGATTTATTACCTCCTCGAGCAGCATCAAACAATTCCATGTGTGCACCACAAATCTATACCAAGTTTAATTAGGATCTACTTTTCCAAATCAGAATTAGCGCTAGATCAAGCAAGATCAATGATATGGCTGTGAGAAAGAGAAGGAACGAACAAACTCACCCCTCCCGCGACCTCCCTGGTAGATGTGCCGCCGCCGCGCATGATAGAGGGAGAAAAATGACCGGTGAAGGGGGAGCGGGGCGAGCTTCGAAGGCCGGAGGGAGAGGGAGGTCGGAGGAGAGAGAGGGCGAGCGGTAGAGCGGCGCTTTTTTAGTTCTTTTTAGTGGGCCCGAGCAGAACTAACCCAATTAGAACATCTCCACCGGGCTAGTTTTTTAGCTAGGTTAGAGCAAACTAGCTCAAACTAATTAACCCCTCCTGTTTGGATAATTTGAGGCTATGTCAACCAAACTAGGTCTAACTCAGGGATCCAAACAAAGAGGAGTAGTACTGCACATGCTACAGTCTGGACCATAGAACATTGTTTTTATGGCCATATCAGCACATTGTTTTCTACTGCTAGTTCACTAGGCTTCCGTGGTTCGCACTCCTCCGACGTGAGTAGTAGTACTACTAGTATATACCGCATGATTCTTTGCTCCTTCTTACTACTACATACTTCACTGACATGTGGGAGAGCCAGCATCCGGGTCGACGTGTCATGCACCAGATAATTAGAGTGCGGAACGGAAGGGGGGCATCACCCCGGTCGTACCTCCAGTAATTCATGACTATAGTGAGTTGTCATATCACAAGTCTTTCCAGCTGTAACGCGCCGTCAAATCGCACAGCCCGACCTTTCCAGCAGTAAGTAAGTTGAATCCTCTACTCCCTCACCCTCCTCGCCTCTCTGTCAAACCGCCTACACAAAAACTGCAGCACGTACTGCCCGGGAAAAGCCCCGCCCTCAACTTTTAACTACGCGAAAATAGTTTGACCTTGTTTGTTCTATATAAATACTAGTACTATATGTTTATTCACCCGTGGAGTTGTTCAAGGAATGGAGGGCCGGGGAGCACAAGTGAACAATACTACTACGAGTAGTAGTAAGTAGGAGTCATACAGTTAGTCACCTTAAATAGAGAGTTTCTTTTCTTTAATGCCATGTATACAAATTGAAATGCTAGTTGTGGAGAGAAAAAGATAACCACTCCACTATATATGTACGCAGGGGCCTGAGAGCTTGCTTTAATAGGGTTGCTCTCTTCACACTCTCATCTTCTCCAGATCTAAACAAGACAGCGTTAGCGACATTTTCTCTCTGCTCACCGCTGGTCACAGATCCGGCCGGATCCCTTCGGTCGGTGTGTGTAGAGGACTAGGTACATCATTCACGCAGTAGTCACCGGTGAGGGAGGAAACCCACAACTTCCGGAGGGGCCCGATCCTCTGCCCGTACCGTTCTCTCTGACACAGCGCCAACTCGGGAGGTCCTCCGACCTTTCTTCCTCCCTACCATATTGTGCGCAAATCCGACCTGCCCCCGCCGACATCCCGACAACCCTCAGGTATAAGTTCTTCGAAAGTGGCCTTGCTCTACTGCCCCAGCTCCCCACGTGCTTGCATGTGCATCTTTTTCTACTCCCATCAGCTCTTCCAAAGCCACCTAAATTTTTTAGTATTATTAGAGGTAACGCTACTTCATGCATTCGAATCTAGGACTTGGTTCAAACAACGAAGAAAGAGGGGAAGTTGCAGCATGAATCTAGGACTTGATTCAAAGAGGAAATAATATGGTGAAAGTACTAGAGACCGGATACCCAACCGATCTCTTGGCTAAAAAGGGAAATAATGGGAAAATGCAGTACAAACTGGATAAGGAACAGATCTATTATTAGTTGAGAAAAGGATAGAAAGTGGCAGCTGGTGGACAAGTCAACAGAATATGTCCAGGATTAGATTTGTTGCCCTCACATAGTAAAAGGTCTCCAGGATTAGAATTGCTTCCCTCACATAGTAAAAGGTCTCCAGGATTAGATTTGCTTCACTCACATAGTAAAGGTCTCCAGGATTAGATTTGCTGCCCTCACATAGTAGAAGGTCTTTAGGATTAGATTTGGTTCCCTCACATAGTAAAAGGTCTCCAGGATTAGATTTGCTGCCCTCACAGAGCATGAACAAACTCGACATCACCACTTTATGCCTCCTTGTAAATACATTGTGCTATGCGTCCACTGTTGCATGTCCTTATACCAACCTTTTGTTGTTGTTAATGTAAGGGCGCATGTAAAATGAAGCGATCACACTATTACCTTAAGGGCATGTCTAACCAGTGTTATTGTTAATCTAATGCCTCCAGTGATATGATGCAATTAAACTATATTACAAATGGTACTCCTGCTGTTTTCCGCAATATGATAAGTAAGTTGCTCCTTTACGCCGCTGAGGGTCCTGGTGTCCCCACGGTCCCATGCCCTTAAACCAACTCTTTAGCTGCTATTGATTTACTATATCTAGTAAACAAGCAATGCCACCATTAAAGTAATCCCATATTTGATGAATGTCATTGTTGATCGTAATGCTTCCGGTAACATGAAGCATTGCTGATGTTTTAAAATTTCTACTATCCTTGCGTAATTGCCATGAACATAATTAAGATGCTTCTTTTCATTTCGTGTATGTTTTGTATATTCTTATTGACCAGCAATTGTTTACTTTCTATCTTTTTGTGCAGATAGGGATATCCATTTCACCTTGTTGCTGTTGTGACCTTTTGGTGAACTACACAAAACACTTTTTCTGGAATGAGTATCTTGTGCAGTTCAACTAAAATGTCACATGGGCAACATCTCTCAATTTTGGTGGAACTGCAAAAAATGGTGATTGGAGTTTCCAAAATCTCCGTCAAACTTTGCTAGTAATCTCATGCAACATTTTATTAGCCTTTGCAAGATGAGCCGTCACTGTCACCACAATGGCACTTTATTTTAGTGGAACTGCAGAAAAGGATAAGCAAATTATAGTTGCCCCTTACATGAGCCGGATAGCCAACCTTAATATTCCTCAATTTTAATGAAACTACTAAAGAAGAACCCGCCAGCTAACGAGAGCAAGTACTTCTTGATAGCTGAATGATGCAATCTTTGCTTCATTTTAGGTGAACTACAGAAAAGGCGCATGAATTGAATCATGGAACTCCAGCCTGGCCTCATCCGAGTGGAGTTGCAGGTTGAGTTCAAGGTGTGCCATTATTATAGTAATCATGCTCTTATTATTTGTGTTGTGCAAACAGGAATACTCAACTACAGATGTTGTGACGGTCAAGAGCATTCGCCAAGTTCTTCGGTTGTATGACACGGCTAGCCAAGATGGATTTAATCCTGATATTCACTTTATCAAAAGGCTCTAATGGGTTGGTTCTGAATCTTGCAAGCTGGGAATCAATGAGATGTGTAGGCATTTTGTTGTACTTATTATTTGAATCTTATTTGTTGGTTCTGAATCTTGCAAGCTGGGAATCAATGAGATGTGTAGGCACCTTTGTTCTACTTACTATTTGGATCTTATTTATTGGTTCTGAATCTTGCAAGCTCGGAAACATGACATGATGATGCAGAGGACAACAACCATAACAAACAATTCAAACTTGGTAGTATTATCTGTGTGAAAGTGTGACAATTGTGTTGATCATGTGCGTCTTGAGAATAATAATTCTAATTGTTGTGCATGTTGATCCTGTGGCACTGGTAGAATGAGCCAATGCATTGCTTGTTTTAAGTATAAATTTCTATTAAAGCTAATTAAATTTAAGTAAAGTGACCACTAACTCTTGTTAATACAGTACCAATATAGACCCGCTCGTGAACCAACGTGTGGCCGGAGTAGGTTTCTTAATGGAGGCGTTTGAATGCGCCGAGGGTGCATCTTATACCGGGTGTGTAGCGGGCGAGGGAGGGGTAGTAACTGTTATCGCCTGTACATGCTCAGTTTACTGTTGAGTCCGGTTCCCCAAGAGCTGAAAAACAAACTGCTGTCGCCGCCTACCCACTCGTTCACTTGAAGAGACTCCAATGGCGATCCAAGGGGTGAGCCTGCTGGATATGGACTTCAGCAAGGAGTTCCCCTTTGAGTTCGCCGTTCAGTCCTATGGCTGCACCAAGTTGAATGTGATGTACACCAATGATCCAAACTCGGTGAAGCTCTGCCTTGCCGAGTTCAAGAAGTACCTACAGGACGAGAAAGCACAAGGTCGCAGGATTAGACCTTGTGCCTATCCATTCGCCTCCTGACAGGGACCAGCGGATCGCCGTCGCCCAGGTATGTGTGCGGATGAGGTTTTCGTCTACCACTGCTATAGGGCCATCAGAGGTTCAGGAGCATTAGCCCGTTTCATCGGCAGCGCCGACTGCACCTTCGCTTCGGTGGAGATAAGGAAGAACACGACGATTCGGCCATCTGGTGCAACAAGCTTGTCGACATCCAGAAGCAATACAAGATCATCGGTAACGGGCAGGAGAAGGACTCTATGGTTTACCTCGCCGAGACCACCATCGAGCCCTGATACGCCAACATGAAAGAAGACAACGATACTGCTACCTCTTGAGCACTGCGTTGGATTTCCCCGAAGAGGAAGGGATGATGCAGCAAAGTAGCATAAGTATTTCCCTTGGTTTTTGAGAACCAAGGTATCAATCTAGTAGGAGGCTACGCTCGAGTCCCTCATACCTACACAAAAACAATAGCTCAACGCAACCAACGCGCTTAGGGGTTGTCAATCCCTTCACGATCACTTACGAAAGTGAGATCTGATAGAGATGATAAATAATATTTTTTTGGTATTTTTGGTATAGAGATGCAAAGTAAATAAAGTAAAAGCAAAGAAATAGTAAAGTGATGGAGATTGATATGATGAGAAAGAGACCCGGGGGCCATAGGTTTCACTAGTGGCTTCTCTCAAGAGCATAAGTATTCTATGGTGGGTGAACAAATTACTGTTGAGCAATTGACAGAACTGAGCATAGTTATGAGAATATCTAGGTATGATCATGTATATAGGCATCATGTTCGAGACAAGTAGACCGAAATGATTCTGCATCTACTACTATTACTCCACTCATCGACTGCTATCTAGCATGCATCTAGAGTATTAAGTTAAAAACAGAGTAACACCTTAAGCAAGATGACATGATGTAGAGGGATAGTTTCATGCAATATGATAAAAAGCCCATCTTGTTATCCTTGATGGCAACAATACAATACGTGCCTTGCTGTCCCTTCTGTCACTGGGAAAAGACACCGCAAGATTGAACCCAAAGCTAAGCACTTCTCCCATGGTAAGAACAACCAATCTAGTAGGCCAAACCAAACTGATAATTCGAAGAGACTTGCAAAGATAACCAATCATACATGAAAGAATTCAGAGAAGATTCAAATATTATTCATAGATAGACTTGATCATAAACCCACAATTCATCGGTCACAACAAACACACCGCAAAAGAAGATTACATCGAATAGATCTCCACAAGAGAGGGGGAGAACATTCTATTGACATCCAAAAAGAGAGAAGAAGCCATCTAGCTACTATCTATGGACCCGTAGGTCTGAAGTAAACTACTCACACTTCATCGGAGGGGCTTAGATGATGATGTAGAAATTTGCAGCGGTGGAATTAGGTTTTTGGCTCCGTCTCCGATCATTTGGGGGTACGTGGATATATATAGGAGGAAGAAGTACGTCGGTGGAGCTTCGAGGGTCCCATGAGGCAGGGGGTGCGCCCTAGGGGGGGGCCTACCCTCGTGAGCACCTCGTGGCTTTCTTGATGGAGGGTCCAAGTCTCCTGGGTCTTATCTGATGAGAAAATCACGTTTCCGAAGGTTTCATTCCGTTTGGACTCCGTTTGATATTCCTTTTCTTCGAAACCCTAAAACAGGCAAAAACAACAATTCTGGGCTGGGCCTCCGGTTAATAGGTTAGTCCCAAAAATCATATAAAAGTGGAAAATAAAGCCCAATAATGTCTAAAACAGTAGATAATATAGCATGGAGCAATCAAAAATTATAGATACGTTGGAGACGTATCAAGCATCCCCAAGCTTAATTCTTGCTCGTCCTCGAGTAGGTAAATGATAAAAAACAGAATTTTTGATGCGGAGTGCTACTTGGCATAATTTCAATGTAAATCTTCTTAATTGTGGTATGAATATTCAGATTCGCAAGATTCAAGCCAAAAGTTCATATTGATATCAAAATAATAATACTTCAAGCATACTAACAAAGCAATTATGTCTTCTCAAAATATCATGGCCAAAGAAAGCTATCCCTAAAAAATCATATAGTCTGGCTATGCTCTATCTTCACCACACAAAGTATTTAAATCATGCACAACCCCGACGACAAGCCAAGCAATTGTTTCATACTTTTGAAATTTTCAAAACTTTTTTGATCTTCATGCAATACATGAGCGTGAGCCATGGATATAACACTATAGGTGGAATAGAATGGTGGTTGTGGATAAGACAAAAAGGGACAAGATAGTCTCACATCAACTAGGCATATCAACGGGCTATGGAGATGCCCATCAATAGATATCAATGTGAGTGTGTAGGGATTGCCATGCAATGGATGCACTAGAGCTATAAGTATATGAAAGCTCAAAAGAAACTAAGTGGGTGTGCATCCAACTCGCTTGCTCACGAAGACCTAGGGCATTTTGAGGAAGCCCATCATTGGAATATACAAGCCAAGTTCTATAATGAAAAATTCCCACTAGTATATGAAAGTGACATAATGAGAGACTCTCTATCATGAAGATCATGGTGCTACTTTGAAGCACAAGTGTGGCAAAAGGATAGTAACATTGTCCCTTCTCTCTTTTTCTCAAATTTTTTTTGGGCATTTCTCCCTTTTTCGGCCTCTTTTTTTCGTCCGGAGTCTTATCCCGACTTGTGGGGGAATCATAGACATCCTTTCCTCACTGGGACAATGCTCTAATAATGATGATCATCACACTTTTATTTACTTACAACTCATGAATTACAACTCGATTCTTAGAACAAAATATGACTCTATATGAATGCCTCCGGCGATGTACTGGGATGTGCAATGCATCAAGAGTGACATGTATGAAAGAATTATGAACGGTGGCTTTGCCACAAATACGATGTCAACTACATGATCATGCTACAATATGACAATGATGGAGCGTGTCATAATGAACGGAACGGTGGAAAGTTGCATGGCAATATATCTCGGAATGGCAATGGAAATGCCATGATAGGTAGGTATGGTGGCTGTTTTGAGGAAGGTATTTGGTGGGTGTATGATACCGGCGAAAAGTGCGCGGTATTAGAGAGGCTAGCAATGGTGGAAGGAAGGAAAGTGTGTATAATCCATGGACTCAACATTAGTCATAAAGAACTCATATACTAATTGCAAAAATCTAGAAGTTATCAAAGCAAAGTATTACGCGCATGCTCCTAGGGGGATAGATAGGTAGGAAAAGACCATCGCTCGTCCCCGACCGCCACTCATAAGGAAGACAATCAATAAATAAATCATGCT
Source organism: Triticum dicoccoides (assembly GCF_002162155.2). Taxonomy (NCBI): domain Eukaryota; kingdom Viridiplantae; phylum Streptophyta; class Magnoliopsida; order Poales; family Poaceae; genus Triticum; species Triticum dicoccoides. The sequence continues at coordinate 542,517,279 of NC_041382.1, forward strand.
CCGACTTCATCACATAACGGTTCACCATACGTGCATGCTACGGGAATCACAAACTTTAACACAAGCACTTCTCAAATTCACAACTACTCAACTATCATGACTCTAATATCACCATCCTCATATCTCAAAACAATTATCAAGCATCAATTTCTTCCTAGTATTCGACAAACTCATACGAAAGTTTTATTATTAATCTTGCATACCAATCATATTAGGATTTTAAGCAAATTACCATGCTATTAAGACTCTCAAAATAATCTAAGTGAATCATGAGAGATCAATAGTTTCTATAAAACAAATCCACCACCATGCTCTCAAACATATAAGTGAAGCACTAGAGCAAAACTATAAAGCTCAAAAGATATAAGTGAAGTACATAGAGTATTCTATCAAATTCCAAACCATGTATGGCTCTCTCAAAAGGTGTGTACAGCAAGGATGATTGTGGTAAACTAATAAGCAAAGACTCAAATCATAAAAGACTCTCCAAGCAAAACACATATCATGTGGTGAATAAAAATATAGCTCCAAGTAAAGTTACCGATAGAAGTAGAGGAAAGAGGGGATGCCTTCTGGGGCATCCCCAAGCTTTGGATTTTAGGTGTACTTAGATTATCTTTGGGTGCCATGGTAATCCCCAAACTTAGGCTCTTTCCACTCCTTGTTCCATAATCCATCAAATCTTTACCCAAAACTTGAAAACTTCACAACACAAAACTTAAGGTAGAAAACTCGTGAGCTCCGTTAGCGAAAGAAAACAAAAGACCACTTAAAGGTACTGTAATTAACTCATTATTTATTTATATTGGTGTTAAAACTACTGTATTCCAACTTATCTATGGATTATAAACTATTTTACTAGCCATAGATTCATCAAAATAAGCAAACAACACACGAAAAACAGAATCTGTCAAAAACAGAATAGTCTGTAGTAATCTGTATCTAGAGCAATATCTGGAACCCCAAAAATTCTAAAATAAATTCCTGGACGTGAGTAATTTATATATTAATCATATGCAAAAAGAATTAACTAAATAGAACTTTCCAAATAAAAATTACAGCAGTTCTCGTGAGCGCTAAAGCTTCTGTTTTTTACAGCAAGTTCAACAAGACTTTCCCCAAGTCTTCCCAACGGTTCTACTTGGCACAAACACTAATTAAACGCAAAAAACACAACCAAAACAGAGGCTATATAATTTATTTATTACTAAACAGGAGAAAAAAGCAAGGAATAAAAATAAAATTGGGTTGCCTCCCAACAAGCGCTATCGTTTGACGCCCCTAGCTAGGCATAACAAGCAAGAATAGATCTATGTATTGCCATCTTTGGTAGGCAATCCATAAGTGGCTCCCATGATAGATTCATATGGTAATTTTATTTTCTTTCTAGGAAAGTGTTGCATGCCCTTTTTTAATGGAAATTGAAATCTAATATTCCGTTCCTTCATATCAATAATTGCACCAACCGTTCTAAGGAAAGGTCTACCAAGAATAATAGGGCAAGAAGGATTGCAATCTATATCAAGAACGATAAAATCTACGGGCACATAATTACTATGAGCAACAATAAGAACATCATTAATTCTTCCCATAGGTTTCTTAATAGTGGAATCCGCAAGATGCAAGTTTAGAGAGCAATCATCAAAATCACGGAAATCTAGTAAATGACACAAAGTTTTGGGAATAGTAGAGACACTAGCACCCAAATCACATAAATCATATCATTCATGATCTTTAATTTTAATTTTAATAGTTGGTTCCCACTCATCATAAAGTTTTCTAGGGATAGAAACTTCCAATTAAAGTTTTTCTTCATAAGATTGCATCAAGGCATCAACGATATGTTTAGTAAACGCTTTATTTTGACTATAAGCGTGAGGAGATTTTAGCACGGATTGCAACAAGGAAATAAAATCAATCAAAGAGAAATTTTCATAGTTAAATTCCTTGAAATCCATAATAGTGGGTTTAGCAACATCTAGGGTTTTAATTTCTTCAATCCCACTTTTATCAAATTTAGCATCAAGATCAACAAATTCCGAATTCTTAGAACGCCTTCTAGGTAAAGGTGGATCATATTCAGTCCCATCATTATCAAGATTCATATTGCAAAACAAAGATTTAATAGGGGCCACATCAATAACTTTTAGATCTTCATCATTATTTTCATAGGAACTAGAAGAACACGCTTTTATAAAGGCATCTTTCTTAGCACGCATCCTAGCGGTTCTTTCTTTGCACTCGTCAATGGAAATTCGCATGGCTTTGAGAGACTAATTGATATCATGCTTAGGTGGAATAGATCTAATTTTCAAAGAATCAACATCGAGAGCAATTCTATCAACGTTCCTAGCCAAATCTTCGATCTTAAGTAGTTTTTCTTCAATCATAACATTAAAATTCTTTTGCGAAGAAATAAATTCTTTAATATTAGATTCAAAATCAGAGGGCATCTTATTATAATTTCCATAAGAATTGTTGTAGGAATTACCATAATTATTAGAGGGATTACTAGGGTAAGGCCTAGGATTGAAATTTCCACTATACGCGTTGTTACCAAAATTGTTCCTACCAACAAAATTCCCATCCATAGATTCATTATTATTCTCAATCAAAGTAGACAAGGGCACATCATTAGGATCAGAAGAAACACTCTTATTAGCAAATAATTTCATAAGTTCATCCATCTTCCCACTCCAAACATTAATTTCTTCTATCGCATGCACCTTTTTAGTAGATCTTTCAGTATGCCATTGAGAATAATTAACCATAATATTATCTAGGAGTTTAGTAGCTTCTCCTAAAGTGATTTCCATAAAAGTGCCTCCCGCGGCCGAATCTAAAAGATTTCTAGAAGCAAAATTCAATCCGGCATAAAAATTTTGTATAATCATCCACAAATTCAAACCATGAGTAGGGCAATTACGTATCATTAATTTCATTCTCTCCCAAGCTTGTGCAACATGTTCATGATCAAGTTGTTTAAAATTCATACTATCATTTCTAAGAGAGATGATCTTAGCGGGAGGAAAATAATTAGAGGTAAAAGCATCTTTGCACTTGTTCCATGAATCAATACTATTTTTAGGCAAAGACGAAAACCAAGCTTTAGCACGATCTCTAAGCGAAAAAGGAAATAGCTTCAATTTAACAATATCATTATCAACATCTTTTTTCTTTTGCATGTCACACAAATCAACGAAGCTATTAAGATGTCTAGCGGCATCTTCACTAGGAAGGCCGGAGAACGGATCTTTCATGACAAGATTCAACAAAGCAGTATTAATTTCACAAGATTCAACATCGGTAAGAGGAGAAATCGGAGTGCTAATGAAATATTATTGTTGGTATTGGTGAAGTCACACAATTTAGTATTACCTTGAGCCATCGCGACAAACAAGCAAACTAACACACGAGCAAACAAGAGCAAACAGGCAAAAGAGGCAAATAGAGAGGGAGGATAGAGAGAGAGGGTGAATAAAACGGCAAGGGTGAAGTGGGGGAGAGGAAAACGAGAGGCAAATGGCAAATAATGTAATGCGGGAGATAGGGATTGTGATGGGTACTTGGTATGTTGACTTTTGCGCAGACTCCCCGGCAACGGCGCCAGAAATTCTTCTTGCTACCTCTTGAGCACTGCGTTGGATTTCCACGAAGAGGAAGGGATGATGCAGCAAAGTAGCGTAAGTATTTGCCTCAGTTTTTGAGAACCAAGGTATCAATCCAGTAGGAGGCTACGCTCGAGTCCCTCGTACCTACACAAAAACAATAGCTCAACGCAACCAACGCGCTTAGGGGTTGTCAATCCCTTCACGGTCACTTACAAATGTGAGATCTGATAGAGATGATAAATAATTTTCTTTGGTATTTTTGGTATAGAGATGCAAAGTAAATAAAGTAAAAGCAAAGTAAAAGCAAAAAATAGTAAAGTGATGGAGATTGATATGATGAGAAAGAGACACGGGGGCCATAGGTTTCACTAGTTGCTTCTCTCAAGAGCATAAGTATTCTACGGTGGGTGAACAAATTACTGTTGAGCAATTGACAGAATTGAGCATAGTTATGAGAATATCTAGGTATGATCATGTATATAGGCATCACGTCCGAGACAAGTAGACCGAAATGATTCTGCATCTACTACTATTACTCCACTCATCTATCGCTATCCAGCATGCATCTAGAGTATTAAGTTAAAAACAGAGTAACGCCTTAAGCAAGATGACATGATGTAGAGGGATAGTTTCATGCAATATGATAAAAAAACCATCTTGTTATCCTCGATGGCAACAATACAATACGTGCCTTGCTGCCCCTTCTGTCACTAGGAAAGGACACCACAAGATTGAACCCAAAGCTAAGCACTTCTCCCATGGCAAGAACAATCAATCTAGTAGGCCAAAGCAAACTGATAATCCGAAGGGACTTGCAAAGATAACCAATCATACATAAAAGAATTCACAGAAGATTCAAATATTATTCATATATAGACTTGATCATAAACCCACAATTCATTGGTCTCAACAAACACACCGCAAAAAGAAGATTACATCGAATAGATCTCCACGACAGAGGGGGAGAACATTGTATTGAGATCCAAAAAGAGAGAAGAAGCCATCTAGCTACTAGCTATGGACCCGTAGGTCTGAAGTAAACTACTCACGCTTCATCGGAGGGGCTTGGATGATGATGTAGAATCCCTCCATGATCGATGCCTCCTCCGGCGGAGCTCCGGAACAGACCCCAAGATGGGATCTCGTGGATACAGAAAGTTGCGATGGTGGAATTAGGTTTTTATCTCCGTCTTTGATCGTTTGGAGTACGTGGATTTATATAGGAGGAAGAAGTACGTCGGTGGAGCTTCGAGGGGCCCACGAGGCAGGGGGCGCGCCCTAGGGGGGCCCTACCCTCGTGAGCACCTCGTGGCTTTCTTGATGGAGGGTCCAAGTCTCCTGGGTCTTATCTGATGATAAAATCACGTTTCCGAAGGTTTTATTCCGTTTGGACACCGTTTGATATTCCTTTTCTTCGAAACCCTAAAACAGGCAAAAAACAACAATTCTGGGCTGGGCCTCCGGTTAATAGGTTAGTCCCAGAAATAATATAAAAGTGGAAAATAAAGCCCAATAATGTCTAAAACAGTAGATAATATAGCATGGAGCAATCAAAAATTATAGATACGTTGGAGACGTATCAGATACCAAAGGAAATGAACATGTGTGAGGTACCTCTGTACCTAGCCTACATAACCTACCTGGCCAAGGACGCATACACATGCTACAACATATACAGGCGGATCTTGGACATGAGGGTGTGTCTGCTTCCCGTAACCGACGAGTACAGGACAGCCACATCATCATCATCAAGCATGCCAGGAAGGTCTAGATGTTTTACTTTATGTGTTTATAAGCACGTTTATTATCTGAGTGTTTCATGCATTAGCCTATGTGTCATAATGATCTATTTTGTCCGAAATATTTCTTTTAAGAACCTATTAACCTGTTTGCTTGTTTTAGTGGCTAGTTTCTTATGTATGTAACTAGTTCACTTGTCCGCTTCAAAAAAAAAACTAGTTCAATAGGCTGCCGTGCTTTGAATCTCCTTCCTCCCAACATATTCCCCTTCTCAGGTGGATCTGGTAGGTCTCGTACACAGACATATGGGACCAACCACCTATCCATTCGTATTTCTTTATTTTGTCCAGTCTTTGTCCTCTTCCTATACAGCGGTTGGCCATCATAGCCTATGGCGTTGGCCAGGCCATCCCTCTACTCCCACACATTGTCTGGCGGCAGCAGCTCCACCGGCCCACCCTGCACCCGAACAAGTCAACCCTCGTACTCCCCTCCGCCTGTGTCTTCCCCTGCTCTGGTTCGTTTGGTCCGAGGTCTCAACGTCGTCCTCCGCCTTGGTGCTCTCATCGCGGCGCCGCCGTTTGTCGTTCCCAACATGGTCAGCAAAAGAAGAGGAATCAGGAGACAACTGTTCGTCGAGAGGCTGACAGTCCCGGGCACACCAGGTCCATGGCCTAGGTTTTGTTGTTTAACATGGGCAGCCCACGACATGTTTCAACATTTTTGGATCCAGCAGGTATCAAGAAGCCTCTGGGCCTCCCAACCTTGTCTATAACATCAACATCCCAAGTTATGTTTGTTTTTTCAAGACGACGCACATCTCAGTTCTATTTTGCTATAAGAATGCAAAACTGAACCTATGTTTTCTATAAGAATGCAAAACTAAACCTATATTTATACCTTATTTTATTACATATATATAATAGAAAAAACATAAGGTTCCGTTAAACCTGTCATTCTCCAACCATTTTATAGACCTTCCCACTTCCTTTATTTTTCTTTTCATTAATCCTATATCTGGATTTTCTCCAACTTTCTTTTTCGATGTAAACTGAGTTTTCTCCCAGTACTTTTCCCTAGAACCAACTCAATTGTCCCACGTCTAGCCTAAAAAATAATAATACCCCACGTCCTATTAACTCATCAAATTAAAATGATATTTTATTACGTAAATTGAAAGTTCTTACAAAATAATATAATAATTGTTTATATATAACTTGGCAAGTTAACTCCTAGTGATTGCGTACATACGCTTGCAATGATTTTACTAACCAATGCAGTAATAGATGTGCAATCATGTGTTTATGTTTTTATAACATTTCTCCGTCCACCCCAACATGATATTTTCACCCAGCTGAGCAAGTCTGCGGATTTCGAGAAAAATGCAAATGGGCTTTAAATTCTACCATATATATAAACGGGCTGCATAGATGCTACATCATTGTTTCACCCAGCCCACCAAATGGACTAAAATAAATAAATGGACTGGCTGACATGTGGTCCAGTAGGTCGAAGCCTAAGCAAGGCGTTGGATTTACATCCAACGGCCGGCATTCTTCTTCAATCTCTCGTCTTCTTCCCGCAGCATTGTCGGGACCGCCTACTCCTGCCTCCGGCATCCAGCGGCGTTGTTTTGCATGCCTCAGCGAAACGCTACCCCGCTGACGGCCAGGCCATCCCTCCACTCCGCACCTCCTGTTATTCTCCGCCGAGTGTAGGCCCACCCCGCACCCGAACCAGTCAAGTTTCCCACTCCTCTCCGTCTGCGACTCCATTGTCACGTCTTCCCCATCTTCGGGTCATTCTAGTCTGGGGCCTCGCCGTCGTCCACCGCCTCGCTGCGCTCGGCGTGGCGTGGTCAACAAACGAGAGTCATCGGAAGAGGACTGTACGTGGAGAGCCTGACGACTGGGGCCCACGAGGTCCATGGTCGCACGCAAGGAAAGTTCCTCCTTGTTAAGCTTTTTCCTCCCCCTGACACCTGGGACCCACCGGTAGAATCTTCACATGAAAGGAAGTGCCTCCTTGTTATGCGAAAAAAACCATTCCTCCCGATGACAGCTGGGACCCGGCAGATTTGGTGGCTGACTTGTGGGCCTACTAAGAAGACGTGTACGCAGGGCTTTGTCAACTTAATCAACAAATGATTCTAGCAGCTGGACCGTTGGATGTTAATCCAACAGCCGTGCTCCTTCTTCAACCTCTGTTCTTGCTCCTGTCACCCGTGGGCGGCAGTGTTGCCGCACACCCGAACCAGTCAAGTTTCCCACTCCTGTCCATCTGCGACTCCACTACCGCCTCTTCCCCATCTTCGGATCATTCCAGTCTGGGGCCTCGCCGTCGTCCACCAGCCTTGGTGCGCTCGGCATGGTGTGGTCAACATGGTCAACAACCAAGAGTCATCGGAAGATGACCACACCCATGGATGCATGCATGCAACTGCATCCTTTTTACCCTGAAAAATAATGTTTTCTCCCCCTGACTGTTGGGACCCACTAGCTACATCTTCGCACACAAGGAAGTGCGTCCTTATTACGAACAAAAAAATACCCCCCTAATACCTGGGACCCAGGAGTTATATCTTCGCACGGAAGGAAGTGCGTCCTTATCCTCTCTGATAGCTGGGACCCACCCGATCGAAGCGTATGTACCGTTGTCTGTCTTGTCGGAACGTGTACGTACATACTGGTCGATCGGTCTCTCTGCAAGTATGAACCGTGGCCGAGTAAGTAGCGGCACGTGTCATAGTAGAGCCCCCCACGTACTAGTTCAGGTTGTCCCGTCTAAACCGTGTACACGTACATAAAACCACACGCCAAAAAATATGGCCACATTCGTACATACGAACGGGGTCTCGAACGCCTACTCGCGCATACGTACGGCCAGGTCTCGTGTACATGGCTAGGTCAGAACGGAGAAACTGCATCATCATCGTGTTCATGGGGAGGCAACGGAATGCTCGTGTTCATCGGGAGGCAATGGAACGCGAGCTCTTCATCGGGAGCCAACCGACTTGGACGGAACAACCGATGGAAACGAGGCCTGGCATACTGCAGAACGGAGGAAACGGCCTTGTGATCGACCGGCCATGGTCGAAACAGGATCCTGTTCATTGGGAGGGGTCTGGCATACCGCAAAACTGAGGAAACAGACTTCTCTTGGTGGAAACAGGGTCCTGTTGATCGGGAGGGGTGTGGCGTACTGCAAAACGAAGGAAACGTACTTGTGTTGGAGCGCTATGGTCGAAACAAGGGTCCTGTTCATCGGAAGGGGTGTGGCGTACCGCAAAACGGGACTCCACGGGATATTATTCATCTCCACCGTCGGCTGCCTCCACGGGCTACTGTTCATCCACCGTCGACCTCCTCCAGCGTCCACCTGCGACTGTTCATCCACGGGCTCATGTTCATCCAGCCTCCACCGCGCGCTCCTCCACCGGCTACTGTTCAACCAGCCCTCTCCATGGGGTCCTGTTCAACCACCCCTCCACGGGCTACTATTCATCCAGCCCTCCACCGGCTACTGTTCAACTAGCCCTCCACGTGGTCCTATTCATCCAGCCCTCCACGGGGTCCTGTTCATCCACCGTCTCGATCAATCGGGGTCCTGTTCATCCAGCGGCAACAACCTCTACAACCACGGGATCCTATTCATCCAACCCCCACCGGGAACTATTCATCCAACCCCCCCCCCAACAATGCTCACTGTTCATCAAGGGAAGGAGGCAGCAGTGTTCGATCGGTTTTAGTTAGCAGCAGTAGCGAAGTAATCACTCAGGCTCAGTTAACAGTCAAGGTTTAGTAACGTAGCTAGTTCAATCGCTCGGGTTCAGTTAAATCCCAACACCTCGCTCGGGTTCAGTTAGAGCGCAACGCCTCGCACACACGTGCGTACGTGTACGAGAGAAACGCGCATCGCTCGGCCCCCGACCACCCACCATAACCGGGAACTCCCCGATATTTTCCTCACCCTCGCTTCTACCACGGTTTTTTTCCGTCATGGACGGCCCAAATTATGTCATGCAGCTGTGTCTCCGGCCCGCCCAGGACGAAAAGCCCATTTTTTGTCATGATTTTTTGTCATAGAAGTAGGAGCCCACCACATCTATGATGATACGGGGTTTTGTCACAATTATCGTCATAGAAGTTTCATAAGCATGACAGAAAAAGATTCGTTTGGCCCAAAATGTTATGGATGTGTCTTTTTTGTAGTGTCGGTCGAGGTCCTCGTCGACCTCTTTTGGCCCTTGGGCCGCGCTCTGGCTTTGGTGTCCTCAAACGCCGCCCTCTTCCCTTTGATGGGAGGGTTCTCTTCTTCCTTGTCCTCCCCCACATCTACCTCATGGATGGAGGAGGCGTGGGTTTCCTCAAACCGGGTTACCGAATTCTCCCGAGTTCGGGCACTTGCCCTGCGCTTGTGGGACTTCGGCCCCTTGGGAACCACCACGTGCCGCTCCTCGACTAGGAGCACCATGAGCAGCGGTATTACCTCCTATGTCAGTGGGGCTGCGCACAACATCCGCTGCATCTTGGTTGCCCAGTTCTGCAAATATGAAATGAGGCGATTCATCAAAATTTGTCTCACTTTACAAGAAAAGAAGAATATGGATGTGTGTGTTAAACACTTACCGGTGGGGCATCATAGCCGACCTCGAAGCTGAGGTCTTCCCCTTCCTTAGGGATCTTGTATTTGGCTAGGTTGAAGAGCCGCATCCACATGTCGGTCAAGTTGGAGCGAAAGAAGTTGAGGATGGGCCCCACTTCCTAGGGGTTGTTCTCCCACATTGGGGTGGCCCGGAGTTGGAGCGGGAGGATGCGGCGGTGAAGCATGACGTTGACTACGTCGGCCATCTCTACATCGGCCATCTGGAGGCCCTTCTTGGTAGAATACCACTTGATCTTCTTGATCAGTGTCTCCACCTCCTCTAGGTTCCCCCAGACGACGCCCTTCTCCCTCTAAGACTTGAGATTCCTTGGGGGCCCGGACGAAAAGGCTGGGACTTCGGTTTGGCCAGGGGCAAGAGGCTCAGTGATATAAAACAACTCGCGCTACCGACAAAGGTGCATTTGAACCAGTCGGCATTTTGGTTCTTGCTAACCATGGCCCCTCCGCACTCCGCCAGATCAGAGCCGCGGGACTTCTGCTTGACACCAAAGATCTTAAACCACAGGTCGAAGTGCGGTTCGATGCAGAGGAAGGCCTAGCAGACCGTGATGAAGAAGGGGAGGTGTAAGTTGGAGTTCGGGGCCATGTGGTGGAAGTCGAGCCCATAGTAGAACACCATCTCGTGCATGAACTAGTGCAATAGGAATTCTAAGCCTCGGATGAGGTGGGGACGAAGACTACCCCCTCCCCTTGGTTGGGAGCAGACACTTGTTGGTTGGAGTCGGGAGCGCGGGCGATGATGTTGGCGGGGATGTATCCCGCACTACACAGCTCCAAGATGGTGTCGTCCATCATAGTGTAACCGCCCCAGTGCCCTTTGAGGGTGTCGGCCATGGCTGGATGGGAGAACTTGGATGTGTTGAGGAGAAAGAAGGCAAGATTGGATATGGGCGCTAGAGCTCAAGAAGGGAGCAGAAGGGGGAAATGGGAGTGTAATTGTTGATGCTATTATTTTCTTGTTCCTATAGGATGTTGAAAGGCCAAGAGACCCCTTGTTGTGCCGGTAAAAATGCCACTCCTCCACAAAAGATGTCGTTGTGCGCATGGGGGAAAACAAAATGATGATATCCCTAAGAAAATAGGCACAATCTCCACCTTGATGGGACGCACTACTAAAAGGCTGCCTCGGGCCACAATTAGGGGTAAGCAGTAACTTCCTGGCCCATGTGGGATGCGCTGCTTCGATAAAGTTGTCAGACTAGGTAGCATTGTTCACACCTATGCGATCGGCATTCAAGGCTAAGTAACCCCGCCTCTTCGGATAGGGTGTGAGCTCAGCTAGGTATTTCTTGTAGGACACTACTTCTTTAAAGAGCCATTCAGAAATCTTGAAGTCACAAAGGGGAACTCGCCTGTCGAGCCAAGGACTTCGGCTCCGAGGTTATTTTCATCAACGGGATCGTCCATGGAATAGAAGACCAGTTCAGGGGCTACTGACGGTATCCTGGACCAGGGGGTACTAACCTAGTCGGCCCATGGTCCTCGAGCCAGGCTGGCTGGCCCTCATTCATCCCAAGGTGGACACCAAAAGCTGTACGGTGGAGGCGTGATCAAGATTGCATCTACCGAAGACTTGACATACACTCCAAGATTTCTCCTACCGCCTCCATGCCTAGACACCAACCTTGTAACGCTAGGAGACCTACCTGGCATGAATATAAGCCAAAGGATTTAGCCTGTAGAGGGGACTTCAACACAATCGCATTCACCTAGCCGTAGAGTTAGAATACATCTCATGATCTTGCAGTAGATCAACTCTGTACTCAATACATCTCCATTGATATAAACAAGAGTAGGACATAGGGTTTTATCTCCACCAAGAGGGCCCGAACCTGGGTAAACATCAACTCCCCTTGTTCCTTTTACCATCTATCCGAGATCCACAGCTCGGTACCCCCTACTGTCGGTGTCAAAACCGGCCGACCTCGGATAGGGGGTCCCAAACTGTGCGTTTGAGGATCAAAGGTAATATGAGACAAAGGGGGCATGATGTTTACCCAAGTTCGGGCCCTCTTATTGGAGGTAATACCCTACTTCCTGCTTGATTAACTTTGATGAATATAGGGGTTACAAGAGTTGATCTACCTCGAGATCGTAAAGGCTAAACCCTAGATGTCTAGCCTATATGACTTGTGTTAGCCTCTGCGAACTAAACCCTTCAGTTTATATAGACACGGAGGGGCCTAGGGTTGTACAGAGTTGGTTTACAGAGAAAGGAAACTACACATCCGATCGCCAAGCTTGCCATCCAGACAAAGGAGAGTCCCATCCGGACACGGGGGAAGGCCTTCTATCTTGTATCTTCACGACCCATTAGTCTGACCCATGTCACATAGCTCGGAAGCCCGGGGACCCCATAATCCAGGACTCCCTTAGTAGCCCCTGAACTAGGCTTCAATGATGATGTGTCCGGCGCACAGATTGTCTTCGGCATTGCAAGGCGGGTTCCTCCTCCATATACTGCAAAGCAGTCTTCCAAACGAGTGAATTCTATTTGGCTTCGTATAATAGTTACAACCCTCAACCACAAAGGCACACTATCCAATCGAAGAAAGGTATGTCCACTGACAGTCTTTTTCGGCGAAACATTACGTCTAGCCTTTATTATTTCGAACCATTTTCCTGGCCTCCTGCTTCGCGTTTTGAGATGCAACCTCCATTGACACATCTTGTTAAAGCAGAGATCATGTCCCCTTATTGCGGGCTTCCCATCAATACGGGTTTGGGTAATCCAACCGTGCCATTCGCACGACCCCTTGGGAACAGGTGAGTTTTAAGGCTTGAGGGGGGAGCTTGACATTCACGGCCTATATAAATGGATAAAGATCCCTTCTTTTCACCCCACGCCTTCTTCCTTCCTTAGCCTTCCCATTCGCGAGCTCCAGCGCCCAAGTTTCGATCTTCCCCACCGCCACCAACCCTTCCAGCCATGTCCGGATCCGGTTCTCAAGGCAATTGGGTGGCCTCCCCCGTCACGGAGAAGGACATCAAGGAGCTCCGGGAGGCGAGGTACTTGACCGCAGAAATCGCACACAGGCTCCCTGCCAAAGAGCAAGTCATCCCCACACCAGAGCCCGGCGAGAGGGTTGTGTTCATCCCTCACTTCCTCCACGGGTTAGGGTTTCCCCTCCATCTCTTCATCCACGGCTTGATGTTCTACTATGGGCTAGATTTCCATGATCTAGCCCCGAATTCATTCTGCCATATCTCGGCATTCATCGTCGTATGCAAGGCGCTACTCCGCATCTCCCCACACTTTGGCCTCTGGTTAAAAGTCTTCAATATGAAGCGGAAGGTGGTCGATGGGCAGCATGCGGACTGCAGTGGCACCATGGTGAGAAAGCTCCCCAACACCACTTGGCCCAAAGGGTCCTTCGTGGAGATCGTGAAGGTGTGGCAGCAGGAGTGGATCTACATCACCGAACCCCACGGTACCAAATGGGCAGCCGCTCCTAAATTTAGATCCAGACCTCCTATGAGACTCTCGTCGTGGACCAACAAGGGTCTGGACTGGAGGTCGACTGCCAAAGTGACGATGCTGCAAAAGCGCATCAAGTCTTCCGCCGGATCCTCCCATGCCAATGTCGGCCTCTCCGCATGTGGGAGTTTAATATGGAGGGCCCTCCGACCCTGCAGCGCTTCTTTGGCACAATGCACGAAGAGATCTGGAAACTTCTTTTCAAGGCCCAGGAGACGTGGCCGGAGAAGACCGAAGACATCAGTCTCGACAGCGCGAATCCGGCTACTAAGGTAAGTATTTTACTTCCGAACACAATTTTGGTCCATACGTCAGAGGGTATACTGACATGTCCATTCCTCATTCAGGGCTGGGCAGCGAAGGCGGAGCTGATCAGGTGTCCGGTGCCGCTACCCGAAACCCAGCCAATCCTCTGCTAACGAGGTTGCTGGTCCCGGCGCCCTATCAGGCACTGGAGAAAAAGGCCAAGAAGATGAACAAGGAGGCCAAAGGTGGCCTCCGCCCTAAAGGTACTTCGGATTCCATGTCCGGAGAGACCGAAGCTCACTCCTCCCATGAGGGAGATGAAGATGAAGAGGAGGAGGAGGCAGAAAGCAATTCTCCCCCCTAAGGGGAGGAAGAAGAAAAGGGCGGCCTCCGTAGACCCAGAGGTGGAGGCGCCCAAGAGGGGGAAAATATCCCTCTTGGACAGCTCGAATTCGGATGCTGAAGCCATCCCCGAGTGGCGCCCCAGGTCGAAGCCCCTCGCCGCATCGTAAGTATATGAGGATGCCTTACATATGTCCAGTCTTTATGATTGCAGTCTCACACATTGTATGGTGTAGTCCGCCTGTGATCTCCCTGAACAATCATCATCGGAGGGGAATTCTTTGGAGTCGGGGATGGTGGAGAGCGAGACGTCTCCACGAGCCTCCCCACCAACCGCCACGGACGACACAGAAGTGTTGTCTTGAAGGGCCTCTCCAGGCCATGGAGAGGTGCGGGAGGCCGCCAAGACGGCGCCAGAGGGTAATGCCTCGGTTGTCGAGAACATGGGGGCGCAATCCCCATGGAGACTGACGGCGGGGGCCCTGACCAGTCCGGCCCCCAGCGGAACACCATTCCAGAAACCCAAGTGGCTCCAGAACCGAATGAGCGACCCCCTTCAAGGGAGGGGGGAGCGTGAACTCCAGTGGCGACCTCCACTAATCCGGAGGCGCCGAACACACTAATGGAAGCACTGCAACGTGCTTCCATCATGGAGGAGCACCGCACCCTGATGGGTGTAGTGGTTGAGAAGGTTCAGTCCACCAAGAGCGGGTTCAACAAAGCCTTCACTAGCCTGCTAACAGGCTTCGAGGTATGCGACGTAATATTCTTGGCTGCTTTTCATATGGAAAAATATGCCTGTATATAGATAGTAGCCCCTGAGACTTTGTTCAGTTTTCAAAAAAGGCCGAACAGAGGTTCAAGTAATAATCAGGAGGTGACGTACTTTGCTATTTCCTAACAGGCTTCCCTGTTGGCAGCAGCCGCCCAGGCCGCTGAAGTTTCCGAACTCAATCGGAAGCTGAAGCTGGCTGATGATGAGATCGACCGCATTAACAAGCGGTTCGATGAGGCACAAGGTATGTTTTTAAAAGATCTCTTACAAGCCTAAATTGAAAGGCAAACTCAGAGTTTAAGCTCATGTACTGCTATGTGTATGATTGTAGGGAGCACGACCGAGGTCGAGACCCTCAAGAGTACCCTTGCCGAAGCCAAGGAGGAGGCGAAGGCGAGCAAAGCGGCCGCAGACAAAGTGGCTGCGGATTTAAAGTCTGAATAGGTCGCCCGCCGCCAGTACGAGGAGGGGGTGACCGAGGTGGAGCAAGAGCTCAAGGATGCCGCCGGCAAGTGCAAGTCCTTGGAGGAGCAGAATAAGGCCCAGGCAGCCGAACTTGCCAAGGCCCTCCGAGAGGCCAAGGAGGCGCAGACCGAGTCCCAGGCAGCTCGTGAGGAAGTCCGGCAGTCCGAACAGATAGCGGCCGGTAAGCCCTTTCTTTTGCAGACTATATTTGGTGGTCAAAGATATGCCTTGCTCACTCAACTGTGGAGTTCTCCAGACGCATTTGCAGATCTTCCAAGTACTGCTGCCGACACCATGCAGTTCTTCCGGGCCCAGGAGGGGCACACGACGGAGAAGCTCTTTTGGTCACAGTTCGAGGCACAGGAGCGTCCGACACTGTTGAACAACCAGATGATGCAATGGGCGGAGCTGCATAAAATGTCCGAATTGGCTATGAAGGACGTAATAGTCAGGCTATAGCCAACCGAACCCATTCATAGTACCTACTTCGGCTTGGTAAGGTGACTTGCCGACACGCTGCCCCGAATTGAAGCTGTCAAGCGCTCGGCGTGCATCGAAGGTGCGCGGATGGCCTTTGCCCGTGTCAAGATGCACTGGGCGAAAATGAAGGTCGCCATCGTGGCGATCGAGGGCCCGCCCAAAGGCAAGGACCACCACCAGCCGGAGCAGTATTTTGAAGATGTCCTGGAGGGTGCCCGATTAATAGAGGGTGAATGCTTGAAGGATATTATGTTTGAATGAATGTATCCGGGCTGCCCAGATTTTGTGTTGTGAATCAAGGCCTTTGTAATATACTTGTTCTTTTATCTGAAATATTTTCCTCCTGTGCAGCCATTTTTTATTTTTGAAAGTTTGCCAGTCGTCGGCTTCAGCCCCCACGTAGATACTACGGGGGTGTTTGGAATAGTACATGACCACACTTGACCCAGCGTCTTGGTCCGTAAAGGAGGTGGCCGTGCAGCGAACTAGGCAATCAGACTATACGGCTTTATCACTCTCACCTAGCCATAGGAGTTTGACAATGGGACTATGAGCTAGCCCCTGGTGCGCGTGCGGCTCTCCGAACTTGGATGTTTTAGGCGCGTGACCGGGTAGATGTCAGTCCTTCGTATAATACGGAACAAAAATCGCAAAAGATTTAGTAAGTCACCGAACCGCTGACCCACTCTCACTATATCATGACAGTCAGTTTTTGGCTTTCTCTACTGATGTGTTTTACCGGACGAACCAGAAACACAATCGCAGTAGTTCTTCCTTTACCACTTTAGCCGAACAAGCGGAGCGTAAGGTGGTAACCATAGGAGCCGGGCAACCCAACTATTGACCAAAGACATGATTCGGAGCCGATGCATATAATGCAGTATTGAGGATGCCGAAGTATACTATAAAGGTATTCGGACTTTTGTTTTTGAAAAATATATGTGGCCGAATAGAGCCCCTGGCAATTTACGTCGAGGTGTATATGTTAATCTATCGTGAAGATGGAATACAGTTTATGAAATAAGCGAATATCGAATAGAGTTGGACAAAACTGTTTCCATTCTAGCCTGGCTGATACGTCAAAACATGCTCTTATAGGGAATGCCACAATCATTAAGGCTATTTTACATGCCAAGAATTTGAGAACAAGGGAAAAGCTCCATATAGGTCCTAAAAAAGGTGGTCTTGAAGATCCTTTGGACACCCTGCCTCACGTATGCGCCACTTTTCACATTTAGTTTAGGTTCCTTTAAGAGGATCAATGATTGAGTATATAGAAGGGGCCTCGTAAGGGGCCCTTTGTACCACCGACAAGTGATTTGGGTTTTAAAGAACCTGAAATATGAGAGAAAAGAGGGAAAAAACAAGGAGATTAAGGTCCGAATAGGGTCGAGCCGTATTGTAGACTTTGTCCTTAATGTGCCTCCGTCCCTGCCCATGGTAGTTTTAGTGTATAGTTATGTACACGCGATACGTATGCCATGATTAGGTGGGGGGTTTTGACAGAGGCTGAATTCCTAATCAAGTTCTGGATGAACCGAACTGTCATTCTATAGGGTAGATCGGACTCGTTTGACAGTGTCCGGGGGTGTGATGGCCGATGAAGTATTTGGCTTGATAAGGCCACCCTATACCTTGGCTGCGAGGGCCGCGGTATGATCCTTAGTACAGAGGGAGCGCTCCATGTTTCCATTGGCTGTTATGACGCCGCGTGGTCCGTGGATCTTAAGCTTTAGATAAGTGTAGTGCGGGACTGCATTCAAACGGGTGAAAGCGGCTCGTCCGAGCAGTGCATGATAGTCACTGTGGAAGGAGACGATGTCGAAGATCAAGTCTTCACTTCGGAAATTATCTGGTGAGCCGAAGACTACTTCCAGCATTATTGACCATGTGCAGCAGGCCTCTACGCCGGGTATCACTCCTTTAAAGGTGGTTTTAGTGGGCTTGATTCTTGATGGATCAATGCCCATTTTACGGACAATGTCCTGATAAAGAAGGTTAAGACTGCTCCCATCGTCCATAAGGACTCGCATGAGATGGAATCCGTCGATAATTGGATCGAGGACCAATGCTGCCGAACCTCCATGACAGATACTGGTCGGATGGTCTCTGCGATCAAAAGTGATCAGACAGGCTGACCATGGGTTGAATTTTGGGGCGAATGGCTCTATGGCGTAGACGTACCTTAGTGCACGCTTGTGCTCCCGCTTAGGGATATGAGTAACGTAGATACTGTTTACTATTTTTACCTCAGGGGGGAATTTCTTTTGCCCCCCTGTGTTTGTTGGGCGAGGCTCATCGTCGTCCTTGCTGGGCGGCCCTTTCCCCTTATGTTCGATGTTTAGTTCAATGGCATGTTTAAAGACCCAACAATTTCTGTTGTATGATTGACGGGCTTATCAGGGGTGCCATGAATTTGGCAAGGCCGATCAAGTATTCTGTCCAAACTGGATGGACCATCTTTGTTTCCTTTGAATGGATTCTTCCACTGACCGGGTTTAGAGCCACTGAACCCAGTGTTGACCACCGTATCTTCGGTATCTTCATTGTTGGTTCGACACTTGTGTTTGTTGCATCATGGCCTACCGTTGTCGTCTCTGGCTTCGGAGGTGCCAGGGTCGCTGGTGATGTTGCTTGTGCGAGCTAGCCAGCTATCTTCTCCCGCACAAAAGCGAGTCATGAGTGCGGTAAGAGCTGCCATGGACTTAGGTTTTTCTTGGCCGAGGTGTCGGGTGAGCCACTCGTCCCGGACACTGTGTTTAAAGGCCGCGAGGGCTTCGACATATGGACAATCGACAATTTGGTTCTTTTTAATTAAGAACCTGGTCCAGAGCTTCCGGGCTGACTCTCCGGGTTGCTGGACTATGTGACTAAGGTCATCGGCGTTTGGAGGCCGGACATAGGTACCTTGGAAGTTGTTTCTAAAGGCATCTTCTAAATCTTCCCAGCTATCAATAGAGTTTTCTGGGAGGCTGTTTAACCAATGTCGTGCTGGTCCCTTTAGTTTTAGTGGGAGGTATTTGATGGCGTGGAGATCGTCGCTGCGGGCCATGTGAATATGGAGAAGAAAATCTTCAATCCATACTGCAGGATCTGTCGTTCCGTCATATGATTTGATGTTTACGGGTTTAAACCCTTCTGGGAATTGGTGCTCCATTACCTCATCAGTGAAGCATAAGGGTTGTGCGGCACCCATGTAGTGGTCCACATCACGACGGAGTTCGGATGACGTCTGTATGCGGTTTTCGGCCCGGGTGAGGTTGTGCGTAGGACCCCAGGCCTGATGGTCGTCTTCTCACGTTGGGGCACGCCCCCTCGATCCATAGATTGATATGGCATGGCCTGCTCTATTGTCCAGGTCCTATCGTAGGTCGTAGGTGTATCCTGGGGCCGCTCTCTCTCTCCTTTATGGCGGGGTGGTGCGGGCTGGTGTTCGGCATGAGTGGATGCTTTGTCCCGTCCACGTGGTGGCTAGTCTGGTTCATCAACGCGGTCATGTCTTGACGGTATTGGCTCGAGGGCCTCGCCGTTGAATTGTGGTAGTAGCCAACGCTTCGGATAACTCTTTGTTGGGCGTTTGTCGGATCAAGGGTTCTAGCAAAACCCTCAAGGTTCGAACACTAGGGTGCGCGCGAAGGTTTTCTCCCTATTGATCTACGCCCTAGCTTTCTAAGATCTCGCGGACGAACTAGCAACACAAAGAGACAAGATTTATACTGGTTTGAGCCACCGTTGTGGTGTAATACCCTATTCCAGTGTGGTGGTGGATTGCCTCTTGGGCTGATGATGAACAATACAGAGGGAAGAACAGCCTCGTGAGGTTGAGGTGTTCTTGTGCTTGGCGAGCTGGTGTGCTCGACGAGCCGATCATCCTAGCTATGGGGGTGGCTAGACCTATTTATGGAGGCCCTGGTCCTCTTCCCAAATATTGAGCAGGAAGGAATCCCACAACGGCCAATTTGAAAGGGGACAGCTAGTACAAGCTATCCTGACAAAAGTGGTGTTCGCCTGCCAAAGGCTCTGGTGGTGACGCTGTCCTGGGCTCCACGATGACCTACCTCTTGCCGTCCTTCTGGTCTTGGTCTTGTTGCACCAATATGGAAACCTTTCCTTGATGCCTCGGTAATCCATGTCTGCGCTTGCCCCCTTAGCACCAAAGGGGAAACAAGGACGCTGCGCGCGCTGGCGCCCACCTGGCACCCGCTTGGTCTCGATCGTCATGCCTCACGCCACGAGGGCCTCGCGAGGTTTGTCTTGCCTTGATCTCTCCGCCCTTTGCGAGCCAGCCTGGTGAGGCCGCTCCTGAGGAGGTGTTGCGTCATCCGCCTCTCAAGGCTTCCCCCTCGCGAGCCAGCCTGGTGAGGCCGCTCCTGAGGAGGTGTTGCGTCGTCCGCCTCGCGAGGCTTCGCCCCTCGCGAGGGTCTTGAGTACCCCATTGATGAAGATGGGTCGCACAGACCTGCCAGCCCAGCCACGTCGTGGGCCGCACGCAGGCAAGTCCAGGGACCCCCGTTCCCAGAACACCGACAGTAGCCCCCGGGCCCAAGGCACGCTCGGGCTTGGCTTCGAGGCGAAGCCAAAGGTCAAGCACGGAGCACTGCGGGCCCCAAAAGCCTACAGCCTCGGTTGACATGTGGCGGTTGATTGGTCGTGGGCGTCTCCACTTCCCCACGCTGCCCTCGGCAACTGCCCGACTTGACAAGCCCTTGCGACATGGAAGGAAGACCATCATTACCTCCGATCGTGGCAGGCGCTGGATGGCCTTCTCTTGGTATAAATGGGGGGGGGGCGGAGCCCCTTCCCCCACTTCTTCCCATTCCGCCTGCTTCTTCCTCCTCTGCTCTACCACCGACTCCAATGGCGCCATCGAAGAGGTTCTCCGCCGTGGAGAAAGGAAAGGCCCCTCGTGAGGGGCCCGGCTCCCCGGCACCCAAGCAGGGGCGCTGCCGCCCCCGCAAGCATGCCATGGCTCCCGCCGTGGCCCCCCACTCCCGGGGTGGCGCCGTCGCGCGTGGCGCGGGTTGCTCCGTCCATGGCAGCCCCGTCGATGAGGTGAGACGTGCCGTGGTTGCGCGGCCTCCCCGGCCATGCTTCCACTCGGTAGAGGTGCTGCCGGAGTTCGTTGTCTGGTCGAAGGATCCGGCCGGCAACTGGCTTCAACTTCCGCGCTTCTTCGCCGGCGAGCTGCCGGCCTCCGGTCCACTCGGGCTCTGGCTACAGGGGGACGACTGCTGCAGCAGGGCCTCCTAGGTCACGGTTGAAGTCTCTGCCGCGGGCAACATAGCTCTGGCCCGTGGTTGGCAGACGTTTGCCCGCACGCGCGGCCTGGGCAGGCGGTGCACCCTCCACTTCAAGTATGACGGTGATGCGACCCTCTACATGAGGGTGTTTGGGGAGGATGGTCGCTGTGCTGGGTGCTGCCCTGAGATGAACGACAGCAAGGAGGTGCTCGGTCTTGGCGATGGCCGCACCTCGTCCAGCTACGGTGGCTCTTCTCTTGGCGAAAGCTCGAGCAGTGGCAGCTACGACCAGCCACCATGCCGCCGCGCTCGCTTCGAAGGTGGTAGCGGGTCGTCTCGTCGCCGCACCTCCGTGAAGCGCGAGGAGGGATCCGGCTAAGCTCGGGACGTCGCTGGGGTCCTGCCCCCGTGGTTCGCTGCAACGCCACTTTTTTCTTGTTCCTCTTTTCTTTCCTGCATCAAAATGAAACCAGTATGGGCCCGGAGGGGCATGTATCAAAGTATCATTCTTCAGTCATTACGCTATGCATATTATCTCCATGTTGTGTCGTTATTTGTGTGGAGATAACTTAGCCTGGTGCATTCGGGGCAGCCTCTTCTTTATGAGTCACTTGTTTCTTTGTGCCCGTCTTGGCTTAGTGATCGCCCAGGAACTGCAAAAAAGTCATTAGGAAACTCACTAGGAGGCTCATCGCTCACCCGAGCACCAAGCCTTGACCCATCGCTTCATATCGCGGTACCCATGGGGCACAGATTAGGAGAGATGTGCCGGCTTGTGGGCTCGAACGAGGGTGCCTCGCGAGAAAGCAGACCGAAGGCAGAGAGAGGGACCAACACAGGAGGAAGAAACCCTCACGAAGGCGCGTACCTAGCCCCCTCGCGAGGTATGCGAGAGAGAGAACACAAGTGAACCAGGTTCAAAAAGGCGACAAAAGGCGACGGAACCAAATCAGCAAAGAACACCAGAAGCAAACTTCGAATAAGAGAAGGCGAGCCAACTACGGAAAGCAAATGAAAAGCCGCGTCCGGCACCTAGTCTAGTCTTCGACGTCTTCTCACCAGCGCGGAGCTAAGTGCTACCACTGGGCATGGGAGGGAGCCACCAAGGCCCGAGGGAGGCAATCCTTACACTCTGGGGCATGTGCAGCCCCACTCATTATTACGTGAGAGTGTCACGGGCGGTGATTCTTCACAAGCACCGGGCCTTCTTCACAAGCACTTGGCCTTTCTTCACAGGCACTGGGCCTTGCTTCATGGGTAGAACTTCCGGAGGTGCTGGATGTTCCAGGCGTTCTGGACGGGTACACCGTCCTATGTCTCCAGGCGCACGACGCCAGGCCTGGAGACATAAACGACCCTGAACGGGCCCTCCCACATGGGTGAGAGCTTGTGCACTCCTTCCCTGGAGAGGACCCGCCTCAGGACGAGGTCGCCTGCCTCGAGCATTCTGGAGCGGATGTTGCGACAGTGGTATCGCCATAGTGCCTGATGATACCTTGCCGCCCTTAGTGCAGCTTCGCATCGACGTTCCTCCCCCAGTACGAGGTCCATCCCCCGCATGGCGTCCTACTGTGTTTCATCAAATGCCAGGACCCCTCCGGAGCGATGCTTGAGATGAGGAGGAACGGGGTTTCACCCGTCGGCTTCGTGGTGGTGGTGCGGATGGACCACAGCACGGACTGGAGCTCGTCGTGCTAGCCCCTGCTGCAGGCCTCGAGCTTCTTCTTGAAGGTCCTGGTCTTGACGCCTTTTAGGATCTCCGCATTGGCGCGTTCAGCCTGGCTGCTCCTGGGGTGCGCCACTGAAGCGTATCAGATCTGCCTTCCAAGGTTAGCACAATATGTTTTGAAGAGGTTACTGGTGAACTGCGAGCCGTTGTCTATGATGATGCGGTCGGGGACCCCGAAGCGGCTCACAATGCCCTTGACGAACTTTACCGCGGAACTAGCTCAGATGGTGTGGACGGCTTCCACTTTCGCCCACTTGCTGAATTTGTCGATGGCGACGTAGATGTAGCGGTAGCCCCCAGGCGCTCAAGGGAATGGGCCCAAGATATCCAGCCCCCAGACCGCGAACGGCCATGGGAGTGGTATAATCTGGAGGCCCTGAGCTGGCTGATGGATCTGATTGGCGTGGAACTGGCAAGCTTCGCAGGACTTCACCAGCTCAGCTGCGTCGTTGTGCGCCATGGGCTAGTAGAACCCATTGCGGAACACCTTGCCGACAAGAGTCCATGACGACGAGTGGTGTCCGCAGTCCCCGCCGTGTATGTTGTTCAGTAGCTCCTTCCCCTGGTCCCTGGAAATGCAACATGGCGAAACATCATTTGGTCGCTTCCTGTATAACTCACCGTCCCGGATGCAGTACGTCGTGGCTTGCCGGGCCACGCGCTCTGCATCTTCTTCCTTCTCCAGTAGCGCCCCTTGGTTCAGATATTCCTTGAATTCCTTGGTCCAACATCCCTCTTGGGGCTCGAGTGCCAAGAGCAAGCGAGCTCCTAAGGACGGGCCACAAGCTGGGGCTCCCGTGGCAGGCGGTTGTGGGAGCTCCTCCCGAGGTTGTGCCGTGTTTGGAAGTGGTGGCGTCGCTGATGGCTTGAAGAGCCGCTCCTCGAAGACACCAGGCTCTTGGGGCTGTCGCTTGGATGCCCTCCTGGCAATGTCGTCGGCTTCCTTGTTGACGCCCCGGGGCACATGCTGCACCTCCAGGCCTAGGAACTGCTTTTCCATCTTGCGTACCTCTGCGAGGTACGCCTCCATGTGCTCGTCCTTTGGCTCATATACTTTGTTGGAGAAGTTGACCAGGAGCTATGAGTCGCCCTTAACGGTGAGGCACTTTACCCCTAGAGTTGCCGTGGCCTTCAAGCCAGCTATGAGGCCTTCGTATTCTGCGATGTTGTTGGAGACCTCCTCGCCCTACTGAAAATAGAGTTGCACAGCGTAGTAGAGCTTGTCCTGCGTGGGCGAGATGAGTAATGCTCCAGCCCCCGTGCCCTGGTGCGCGAAGCCACTGTCAAAATACATGACCCATCTGTCAGGCGCCTCGCTTCCTGGCGAGGTGGACCAGTCCTCGCCCTCATCAAGCGTCGGGGCATCTGTCCATTCCGCCACAAAATCGGCGAGCACAGCTCCCTTGATGACCCTAGTAGTTCTGAACTCCAACTAGAACGCCTCCAGCTCGATGTTCCATTGAGCGACCCTTCCAGTGGAGTTGGGGCTCCTGAGCACCCTTTCCAATGGGTAGGCCGAGACGACCTTGATAGGGTGGCCCTGGAAGTAATGCAGCAACTTGCGTGAGGCCATCAGGAGCGCGAGCAGGAGCTTCTGAGTCATGGGGTCATGCCCTTGCGTCCCTCAATACCGTGCTGACGAAATACACCGGGTGCTCGACAAGGGTCGGGGTGCTGGCGAGGCCCGCGTCTTGTGGAAGCTGGGGTGCCTCCTGAGGTGGCGGGACCCCTGGCGCCTGATCGCTTGCGGGAATCTCTACGGTGTTGTCCTGTCGAGCTTGGTCTTCTGTTGCTGCCGCTATGGCTCTTGCTGCATCTTCTTGCGTCGTCTCTGCTAGCGGTGTAGCTTGGCGCGGCACGCTCTTGGCCTGGTGCTCCTCCCGAACCACCACCAGCGCAGCGCTGGTGGAGTATGGGGTGGCGGCGAGGTAAAGTACTAGAGGCTCGAGAGGCCGTGGCGCCACCATCACCGGGGGCTGGTTAGGTATCTCTTGAGGTCTTGGAAGGCTCGGTCGGCCTCCGGAGTCCACTCGAACGGGCCCTTCTTCTTCATCATCTTGAAGAAGGGTAATGCGCGCTCTCCCAGCTTGGAGATGAAGCGCCCTAACACAGTCACCCGACCATCCAGCTTCTGCATTTCCTTGAGGGTCTGCGGCGGGCTCATGCCCTCAATGGCCTTGATCTTCTCCAGGTTCGCCTCGATCCCTCTGTGTGACATGAGGAATCCTAGCAGCTTGCCAGAAGGGACACCAAACACACACTTTTCCAGGTTAAGCCGATAGTTCACCTGGCACAGGCTTCCGAAGGTCTCCTCCAGGTCTTGGATCAAGGTTCTTGCCTCCCGAGACTTCACCTCAATGTTATCGACATAGGCCTCTGTGTTCCTCCTGAGCTGTCACCCCAAAGCGATGTGCATCAGCCATTGAAAGGTCGCACCTGCGTTGCGTAGTCCGAAGGGCATACAGGTGTAGCAGTACACCCCACACGGGGTCAGGAAGGATGTCTTCTCTACATCTTCCACCACCATCTTGATTTGGTGATACGATGAGAACGCATCCAGGAAGCATAGTAGGTCGCACTCGGCGGTGGAGTCGACGATTTGGTCGATGCATGGGAGAGGGAACGGATCTTGAGGGCACGCCTTGTTGAGGTTGGTGAAGTCGACGCACATTCGCTCCATCCCGCCCTTCTTTGGTACCCCGACGGGGTTCGCCAGCCATTCGGGGTACCTTACCTCACGAATGGCTCCTGCCGCCTCCAACTTGCGGGTCTCTCGGATGATCAAGGCCTGTTTTCTGTGGACTGTCGTCTTGCTCGCTGCTTCATAGGGCGCACATTGGGGCATACCCTTAAGTGGTGCTGAATCACCTCTCTCGGGACCCCCACTAGCTGATTGGGCTCCCATGCGAATATGTCCTTGTTCGCGCGCAAGAATTTTACCAACGCTTCCTCTTGGATGAGGTTGAGGCCGGTGCCTATGGTGAAGGTGGCTCCTGAGGGGCCGTCCTCGTCGACCGGCACCTGCTTGGTCTCTACCTTGTCCTGGGTGAACATCTGCTTCTTCTTGGTTGGTGCGGCCTTCTTAGCCTCAGGGGCACCGGCGCTGACGGGCTGCGCTGCCGCGGCGGTCCTGAAGGCAAGTTTGAGTGCCGTCATGGCCTCTTTGGTGTCCCCCTTGATGGTGAGGACACCTTTGCTTCCAGGCATCTTCATGAGGTGGTAGGCTGGATGAGTCGCTGCCATGAACCGGGCCAGATCTGGGTACCCGAGGATGGCATTGTACGGGAGGCTGATGCGGGCAATGTCGAAGTCGACCAGCTCGGTGCGGTAGTTGTCGCACGTGCCGAAGGTGACGGGAAGGTGGATCTTCCCCAGGGAGCGCGCGGTGCCGCAACTCCTGAAAAAGCCGTACTGAGGCTAAGCCGCTCGGGCGGCACATGGAGAAGGCTGAAGGCTTCCACGGAGAGCAAGTTGAGACCAGCGCCGCCGTCGATGAGTGTCTTAGTGATGGCCACGTTGCAGATGGTGGGCGTGCAGAGCATCAGAAGCATGCCTGAGCCGGTGGTGGTGACGGCGTGGTCTTCTGATCTGAAGGTGAGGTTAGCTTCAGGCACAGCTCAGCCCGGCGGAGCCCCCGGGCGCTTGGAAGCGGCGCCGATCTGGCGGAGGAACGGCTTGACGTGGCGGTCTGAAGGTGGCGCCTGTGAGCCGCCTAGCAAGGCCGTGACTGTGTGGTGCGCTGGTGCCGCGTAGCGCGAAGCGAAGAGGTCATGCAGCTCCTCCCAAGATGCCATCGTGGATCCGGGAAGGTTGAGCAGCCAGGCGTGCGGCTAGCCGGCGAGGGCCATGGGAAGCCAGTTGGCCATGACCTTTTCATCACCCCCGGCCTCGAGGACGGATTCCTCGTACGCCATGAGGAAAGCTGACGGGTCCGCCGTGCCGTCGTAGCGCGGCGGCATCTCCGGCTTGAACTTGGGTGGCCACTGCACCCATCACCGCTGGCCGTAGGAGTCGGTGGCAGGGCGCCTGCCATGTGGGCGAAGCGCAGCGATGATGGAGCACAAATCGATGGAGGAGAAGCAATAGCGCACCCCTACCTAGCGCGCCAAATGTCAGATCACGGGTTCTGTCACATCCCTAGCTGCTGGTAGTGCTCTAGGCTAGCTTCATGTGTGCATCATGTCTATATTTTCAAAACTTGAACTGAGGAATTTTGGAAACCTCAAAAACTTAAATAAAAGAGGGGCAAAAACCCTAGAAATCTCATTCATTGCTCCAAAGTGCTCTTCTTAAATGTTTGATAGTTTTTGGTAAGGGTTCTGGTCCCAACCAAAATATTGAACATTTTTAAGGAATTATTTTTGGGACTTTGGATTTAATTCATTAGCTATTTGAATTTGAATTATATTCATATAATTAGAATATAATTTCAAATACCCCTGAAATATTTTATAAGCTTTTGGAAGAGTCCATCTAGCAGTATAAAATATTCAGAGGAGTTTTTGGCATTGTTTGAATTATTTAAAATTCAAAACAGTGGCAAAATAAATTAAATAAAACAAAACAGAAATAAAAGACAGAGGAGAGAAACCTTACCTGGACTTACCTCTGCAGCCCACCAGGCCCACCTGGCCAGCCCAGCCCATCTCCACCCCCCCTGTCGTCTTCCTCCCTACCAGGAGGACAGACACCGCGATGCCGCCGCGCGCGCCACCTCCTGCTTTCCCTGGCCACCTCCTGCTTCCTCCCCGAGCCCTCTAACGACGCCACGGAGTCGTCCCCGACCGCTATCCCTCTCTCTGCTCGCTCTGGCTCTCTCCCTCTCTCGATTTGGAGCACCACCGAGAGCCACCGGAGGGCGCCGCCGTCGCATCCATAGCCACCGGCCACCCCTCGCCCTTCCGATGAGCTCAGGAGCTCCGTCCCGACCCCATGAAGCTCCACCACGACGCATGCGACGCCGGGTGCCCCGTAGCCATGCCATCACCGCCATCTTCATCGCCACGGCCGGCAATCGCCGCCGTTCAATTCGCCGCCGACAGGACGTCCCCGAGCCCACTTAGCGTCTCGTCCGACTCCCCGTGAGCTCCTCTTCTCTTCCCCTCACTCCGCGCACTTGATTTCGTCCCCTAGCTCCATCTTCCACCACGGCCGAAGCTCGCCGCCGCCGTGCCTCGTCGCCGTCGTGGCCAGAGCCACTGGAGCTCCCACCTGAGTGCACCATCGTGCTCAGAACGTCTCCACGAGCCCGTTGCCTGCCGCAGCTCGCCCTCTCGTGCCCCCTAGTGGTCGCCCGTGTCTCACCCGAGCTCCGGCGGCCGCAACCGAGCTCGCCGCCGTCGACTCCGGCCACCCCAGGCCCGGAGACCACGACCATCCGACGCGCCATCGCGCCAGCTCTTCGTAGAGCCAAAGGGCGCACCGAACGGTGCCCTGTGCGTGAAACCCGCACCTGCACCGCCGCGTTTAGCCTCGCCGGCGGCTAAACGCCGGCGAGTTGACCCCGCTGACCAGGGGTTTGACCTCCCCCTGGGTCGATGACAGGTGGGGCCAGCCCCCTGTTAATTAGTTTAGTTTATTTTAATTTATTTAGCCACTGTTTCACTGCCATGTGGGCCCGACGCCCTGCTAATTTGGTTTAGGTACTAATTAAATTTTAGCTAATCCACTGACCCGCTGACTGTGGGCCCCAGCCCTTCTAATTACATTAGTTAAGAATTAACTAAACCCTGTTAAGTTCCTGTGTCACTGACGTGTGGCCCCCACACGTCAGGTTTGACCTGGAGCGCCCAGTTGACCCTGCGACGTCACAGTGACGTGGGGCTGACGCCATAAATCATTTCTGGATTTATTTTTATTCAGAAAATTCCAAAAAATTGTATAAACTTCTAAAATTCATAGAAATTCAACCGTAACTCCAAATTAAATAATTTATATATGAAAAATTATCAGAAAAATTCAAGGAATCCATCCGTACCATTTTCATGCATGTTAGAACAACTTATAGCTGCTGTTTAGCACAAATCAATTAAATGGCATTTGAATAATCACATATGGAGTTTGATTTTGAATCTTGTATTCAAACCAACTTCATTTAATCTGTTGCTAGTTGCATTAGCTCAAAACACATTCATATTGCCATGTCATGAGCATGCATCATATTGTGCATTGCATTGATTGTATTTCTTCCTTGTTGCCGGTATCTGTTCCCTCCCGGTAGACGATGTTCCGACGTTGTGATCGTTGACACTGATGAAGACTCAATGTTATCTTCAGAAGTGCCAGGCAAGCAAAACCCCCTTGTTCATTCCGATAAAATCCCACTCTCTCGCTCCTGCTCTCTTTTACTGCATTAGGACAACATCGATTCATCTGTTACTTGTTGCGGTAGCTGAACCCCTTTATCCTTTGCATGACCTGTCATTCCACAGTAAATAGATGAAACCCACTAGCATGAGTAGGAGTTGTTTGAGCCCTGTTGTGACTACTCATTCATGTTTGTTTGTCATGCCTGCTACTGCTTAGAGTTGAGTCAGGTCTGATTCATCGGGGATGAATCAGAGGCGTGTGAACATGTCCTACTGTGTGTGAGCTAAGTGTGAACACGATTTGGTAAAGGTAGCGGTGAGAGGCCATGTAGGAGTACATGGTGGGTTGTCTCATTGCAGCCGTCCTCAGGAACTGAGTTCTGTGTTTGTGATCCATGATTCAGCTACTACCACGCATTGGGCCCGAAACCAATGGACCCTCTCGGCTTCTTAATCACCCTTGTCCTCTGTCCAGGAGTTGCAAGTAGTTTCTGGTGTTTGTAGTATGCTGGAGGCCGTGCGCAGCGCTGACCGGAGGGGTGGGCTGTGATGCGGTAGGCACGTGGCCGGGTATACCGGGCGCCCGTTTGGTGTCACGGAACCCTGTTCACATCGTTTGGGGCTGTGAGCGAAACTCCGGCCGGATCTCCTCATGGATAGAACCAGAATAGGCGATAAACCTGGACTAGAGACTTGAGTGTTTAGGTAGGCCGTGGCCGACACCCACGTTGGGCTTCCGCTTGAAGGTTGCCGAGTACATGTCGTGTAAACGGCGGTAAGTGGTGAGAGCGTGTGTGAAGAAGTACACCCCTGCAGGGTTAACATCATCTATTCGAATAGCCGTGTCCGCGGAAAAGGACTTTTGGGTTGCTTATATCAGTTCATAGACAAGTGAAAGTGGATACTCTAAAATACGCAAGATAAGCGTGAGTGCTATGGATGGCGTTCTCGTAGGGAGACGGGAGCGGATCCATAGTGGTGTATTGATATGGTGAATATGTGGACTCGTGTGCGCCACCTCAAAAGAGTTACTTGCAGTCGTAGTTCAGGATAGCCACCGAGTCAAAGCTGGCTTGCTGCAGTTAAACCCCACCATCCCTTTGTTGATAATGATGCATATGTAGATAGTTCTGATGTAAGTCTTGCTGGGTACATTTGTACTCACGTTTGCCTATTTTATGTTTTTGCAGAGAGACTTCAGTCTCACTAGTATTTCCGCGTGGTCTTTGACGTTTAGCTTGTTACCTCAGCTACGATCTTGTGCCTCGGCAGGATTGGTAGATAGTCAGGCTTCTCAGCCTTTTTCATTTATAGATGTCTGTACTCAGACATGTTAAGCTTCCGCATGTGCTTTGACTTGTATGCTCTGATTGTTGGGTCATAAGACCCATGTTTGTAATATCTCGCTCCTCGGAGCCTATTGAATATTTACTTGTGTCGTAGAGTCATGTTGTGATGCCATGTTGTATTTGCACATATCGAGCATATTGTGTGTATGTTATTGAAATGCTTGGTATGTGTGGGATCTGGCTATCTAGTTGTTTATCCTTAGTAGCCTCTCTTATCGGGAAATGTCTCCTAGTGTTTCCACTGAGCCATGGTAGCTTGCTGCTGCTCCGGAACACTTAGGCTGGCCGGCATGTGTCCTTCTTCGTTCCTGTGTCTGTCCCTTCGGGGAAATGTCACGCGATGAATACCGGAGTCCTGTTAGCCCGCTACAGCCCGGTTCACCGGAGTCCTGCTAGCCCAGTGCTACAGCCTGGATTCACTCGCTGATGACCGACACGTTCGATGTTGGGTCATGGATGCCTGTCCCTGTAAGTTTGTGCCACTTTGGGTTTACGACTAGCCATGTCAGCCCGGGCTCCTTATCATATGGATGCTAGCGACACTGTCATATACGTGTGCCAAAAGGCGCAAACGGTCCCGGGCAAAGGTAATGCGACACCCGTGGGAATACCGTGCATGAGGCCGCAAAGTGATATGAGGTGTTACATGCTAGATCGATGTGGCATTGAGTCGGGGTCCTGACAGCGTTGGTATCAGAGCTTGACTGCCTGTAGGATTACCAAGCCAAACTGGTCGAAGTTGAGTCTAGAAATTCTTTAGTTATATAAGGGAATTGATTGTGGGATGGAACGTAAGGCTCTTTTTACTCCTTATACCTTATGCCTTCTGATCTGAGTCATCTTATCTTTCCTGCGGGGATTAAGAACTAGGCTATCTCTTCTTTCTATCAGGATCACGTGTTACTAATCAGTGGACTTATAAGATTGTTGGATTTAAGTCTCGGTTCAGTTCCTACTACTTCTGTATGTTAATTGTTGATCTCGAAACCTTGGTATTGTGCTTCTGAGTGGTTATGCCACCATTTTTGTGAATGTCTCAAATCTTTTCCGAGTATTTACAGCCGTTATGATGTCCGAGTCATCCCAGGTTTCTAAAGAGTCTGATGCATTTGCAAAATCCTTTTTCTCCGGTTTCAATGTCTGTTAGGCCAGGTTAATCACACAAATTGTTGAGCTGAGGTACTCTACTGCCTCAACCTTTATGTTGGAGTTATTATTATGACCCTAGGTGTCTTAGGGGATCATCTAGTAGTCTAGCCATGATTTATGTTCCAGTGTGATGACTCTGGCCGTCATTATCGAAAGCATCCCGTGATGCCATTTAGTTAGTAGGTATTCTATTCCTGGGTTCTTAAACCTGATATTCACCCTACTTACATCATGTTGATAGTGTTGCTAGTTCTTTTAGTATATTAGTAACCTTTGCGATAGTCCTCGAGGTTCGTGGTACATCCTTCTTCCAAATACCATGAACTACTTATGGCAGAAGTTCCTCGTTGAACTGAACGATCACAACCAGAGTGCTCTTGATGAATTCTCCATTATATATTGTGGTTCTGCCAGTTCTACTTTTCTGCATGGGTTATCCGGAAGAAATATGTTGAACTTCGTTCGACATGCTAAACCATGCATCCACAACTCAGGAAATAATATGTTCTTTTGAGTTGTCCCTCTGTAGTTGTATTTGACCCTTGTCCAGCAGTTGATAGTCAAGTTGATGTCGTGCATTCGTGTTCACCGATGCTCGTTATTCTTGTGGTCCGTCAAGCCGTTCTAGTTCGGAATGACTAGGAGAAACAAACTCCAGTACCTCTTCCATATCCAGGATTGGGTCAAAGAAATTGTGCTCCGCAGAACAAATTGCTAATCCAGCTTTTGCTCTGTTCTACCTTGGAGTATTACCATCTTTTATATCGGGATTGTTATAGAAATTGCACACCATCCTATGAACTCTTGGTACAGTGATACTTCTTGCCATCATTAGTCACTCCTCGGTCTTCGTGTTGATGCAACCGGAATACCGACAAATGAATTGTGATGTGTGAAATCAATACGCCTAGCAACCTCGTTGCTGGGTAGTTAAAGGACAATAATTTCATTCTTAGTGTGTTGGTTATTGAATCATCATTCTAAGATTGATCGTGCTACCTAGTCCATTCTCCTAGTTCACTCCTCGATCGATGAGTTAGGATTATTTCAAATCCTTGCTCTATTGATCATATCGTCTTGCCCTGCAAAGCAAGATTGTTCTCGAGCTTAGTAACATACCGGTGGTTCGTGATTTTCTGAATATCTTCTCAGAAGTATTACCAGGTTGTCCCCTGACTGTTATGTTGAGCTCGTGATCAAGTTGGTTTCTTGTGAACCACCTTCTCTCCAAGAATCGGTGTTAGATATCCCTGAGCTAGTTGGTTAAGCTAGACAACAACTTGGAGAGTTGGAAGATAAAAGCTTGCCTGACTTAGTTCGTTCCAAAGGGATATCCTTGTGTAGTGTGTATTGAAGAAAGATGATATCTTCATCGATTGGTCCCTGTGATCAGTTGCTGGACCTATTGTCTTATCAATCCTTTGATTTGAGTGTGGGCTATCATCAAATCAAATCAGTACCAACGATGCTCGTAATGTTGTCTTATTCGTGGTTGATCCCTCGAGCATACCCCATTACATCTTTGGTCTGACCAATGCTATCACCGTGTTCACTTAACTATGGAATTCCTTTTAAAAGGAAACCCGGATGAATTGTTGTTGAGCCCATTGACAACATCCTTATCTCCTCCATGATTTTGTTGAACATTAAGCTAGTGTTGGAAACTTTTGAAAGCATTTGTTCATGCTAGTTCATGAAGCATATGTTCGGATGTAAGAAGTGACTTCCTCCAGTTCATGTGCATCTGATGCAAGTTGCCGCCGTGGATTCGAGAAAGTCAATGTTGCTTTCTTTGGAGTTATTCCAAATCAGTCATGCACACGTGCGAAGAATGCTGTGGTTCGAAGACTTGCAACCTTCAATCTATATGTATCCCTAGCACACCAAGCCACTGATTGATTTGTTCAAGGAGAAGGAGTATCTTCATAAGAGCTAATCCGGACTTATGAAAGAACTTCGATATCCTCGCTGATGGTTCCCCCTCCTGAACTCGGTAGTGTTTTATTATAAGACTACTTTGTGGTCATGCTTGTCTTGGACAACGTGTTCACATGTTTGTAGCAGAACCAGCTCATGTTTTGGAGCTTGCTATCGTAGTTCATCTCCCGAGAATCCCGCAACGTCACCTCGTCGATTTGTGTTGCAAACTTCCGTTTTTCTTCCTAGACTCGATGAGTCTGGAATATCCTGACACCAACCAGATCTGAATCTCAGGCAGATATGATGGTTGGAATATTTCCCAAGAATTATAATATTGGTCGTGCGATAACCGGTAAAGTGGATGTCGTGGCCAACACACCCAGCCGGAAGACCTGTTATTATTATATCTTGATTGATGAAGTTGGCCACCTCCCCATAGGGATTTCGTAGGGTTTACTCCCTAGTTGCCCCTATGGATTTCTGAGATCCCGAAGTCCGACCTTTTTACTTGATGTTCTAGATATCAAACCATATCTATGAATGGGTTACACTAGCACATCAAGGAGAACATTAGAAGCGGAGTGCTAAATGTCTCTCGGTCGATCATCCAGATTTTATTTCCTTGGCCTCGCTAAGGTGAAATCTGAGAAAGTGTTATCTTCCTTTGCATCTGCATCCTCCATCACCATTCATCATGGTAGTAAGTTGTTTACCGGACCCTTGACACGGATGTTGGTAAAACCTTGATGAATGTGGAAATGCTCAAGTTCTTGAGAGCACGCACAAGCGCTACGTGTTATCATCGGCACTAACTGGGATTGCTCTCAGTTCCCTCGATTATGCTATAACTTTCAAACAGTGAATTCACTCTCTATTGTTGGGTTCTTCCCCAGTTACCAGAATCATTCCCATCATTTGCATTTTGTTCCCAGCTTGCACCGCCAATGTGCCATTCTACCATGGGTCTCTTCCATTTCCGGTGATAAGCAAGTTCATCCATTACGTTGCCTTCAACAAGGTAATCCACATCATCCAAGTCCGAGTATGCCATTCTACCGACCCCCTCCAAATGATCGCTTGAGAATTGCCTTAGGCTGGTATAAAGGCTCTCAATGATCTCTATATCAAAGGTAATTCTTTTTGCCACTTAAAGAAATAATCTACGAATCACCCTCCTCCAGGATGTTTCGTCGTGGTATCATGGCAACTCAACTCCTCGCTATGTTGACAACCGATCACCACATTCTTAAGTCTGGAATTGTTGTCTACCTAGTGAACCTCGTCACCTGCTCCACTCCATCCCTCTAGAGGTATGCTTCGTCTCTCAGCTCGAGAGATGTTGCTATGTCTCATTCCGTGAGTTGTTCGATCTTCGAGAAGATCGACCCTTCTAGAGTCTCCTTCTTCCCTCCATGTCATGTTGGCAGGATTTCTCAGAGCAAGACATCAAGACAATGATGGTGATCGAATCAACATTCCTATGAAGTGCAACCTGGATCATGAAGATTGTACTAGTTGCGTTCCCCCTTCACCTTACCCTACGCTCGAATCTCGAGACGAGATTCTTGTTTAGTGGGGGTGAGTTGTCACATCCCTAGCTGCTGGTAGTGCTCTAGGCTAGCTTCATGTGTGCATCATGTCTATATTTTCGAAACTTGAACTGAGGAATTTTGGAAACCTCAAAAACTTAAATAAAAGAGGGGCAAAAACCCTAGAAATCTCATTCATTGCTCCAAAGTGCTCTTCTTAAATGTTTGATAGTTTTTGGTAAGGGTTCTGGTCCCAACCAAAATATTGAACATTTTTAAGGAATTATTTTTGGGACTTTGGATTTAATTCATTAGCTATTTGAATTTGAATTATATTCATATAATTAGAATATAATTTCAAATACCCCTGAAATATTTTATAAGCTTTTGGAAGAGTCCATCTAGCAGTATAAAATATTCAGAGGAGTTTTTGGCATTGTTTGAATTATTTAAAATTCAAAACAGTGGCAAAATAAATTAAATAAAACAAAACAGAAATAAAAGACAGAGGAGAGAAACCTTACCTGGACTTACCTCTGCAGCCCACCAGGCCCACCTGGCCAGCCCAGCCCATCTCCACCCCCCCCCTGTCGTCTTCCTCCCTGCCAGGAGGACAGACACCGCGACGCCGCCACGCGCGCCACCTCCTGCTTTCCCTGGCCACCTCCTGCTTCCTCCCCGAGCCCTCTAACGACGCCACGGAGTCGTCCCTGACCGCTATCCCTCTCTCTGCTCGCTCTGGCTCTCTCCCTCTCTCGATTTGGAGCACCACCGAGAGCCACCGGAGGGCGCCGCCGTCGCATCCATAGCCACCAGCCACCCCTCGCCCTTCCGATGAGCTCAGGAGCTCCGTCCCGACCCCATGAAGCTCCACCACGACGCATGCGACGCCGGGTGCCCCGTAGCCACGCCATCACCGCCATCTTCATCGCCACAGCCGGCAATCGCCGCCGTTCAATTCGCCGCCGACAGGACGTCCCCGAGCCCACTTAGCGTCTCGTCCGACTCCCCGTGAGCTCCTCTTCTCTTCCCCTCACTCCGTGCACTTGATTTCGTCCCCTAGCTCCATCTTCCACCACGGCCGAAGCTCGCCGCCGCCGTGCCTCGTCGCCGTCGTGGCCAGAGCCACTGGAGCTCCCACCTGAGTGCACCATCGTGCTCAGAACGTCTCCACGAGCCCGTTGCCTGCCGCAGCTCGCCCTCTCATGCCCCCTAGTGGTCGCCCGTGTCTCACCCGAGCTCCGGCGGCCGCAACCGAGCTCGCCGCCGTCGACTCCGGCCACCCCAGGCCCGGAGACCACGACCATCCGACGCGCCATCGCGCCAGCTCTCCGTAGAGCCAAAGGGCGCACCGAACGGTGCCCTGTGCGTGAAACCCGCACCTGCACCGCCGCATTTAGCCTCGCCGGCGGCTAAACGCCGGCGAGTTGACCCCGCTGACCAGGGGTTTGACCTCCCCCTGGGTCGATGACAGGTGGGGCCAGCCCCCTGTTAATTAGTTTAGTTTATTTTAATTTATTTAGCCACTGTTTCACTGCCATGTGGGCCCGAGGCCCTGCTAATTTGGTTTAGGTACTAATTAAATTTTAGCTAACCCACTGACCCGCTGACTGTGGGCCCCAGCCCTTCTAATTACGTTAGTTAAGAATTAACTAAACCCTGTTAAGTTCCTGTGTCACTGACGTGTGGCCCCCACACGTCAGGTTTGACCTGGAGCGCCCAGTTGACCCTGCTGACGTCACAGTGACGTGGGGCTGACGCCATAAATCATTTCTGGATTTATTTTTATTCAGAAAATTCCAGAAAATTGTATAAACTTCTAAAATTCATAGAAATTCAACCGTAACTCCAAATTAAATAATTTATATATGAAAAATTATCAGAAAAATTCAAGGAATCCATCTGTACCATTTTCATGCATGTTAGAACAACTTATAGCTGCTGTTTAGCACAAATCAATTAAATGGCATTTGAATAATCACATATGGAGTTTGATTTTGAATCTTGTATTCAAACCAACTTCATTTAATCTGTTGCTAGTTGCATTAGCTCAAAACACATTCATATTGCCATGTCATGAGCATGCATCATATTGTGCATTGCATTGATTGTATTTCTTCCTTGTTGCCGGTATCTGTTCCCTCCCGGTAGACGATGTTCCGACGTTGTGATCGTTGACACTGATGAAGACTCAATGTTATCTTCAGAAGTGCCAGGCAAGCAAAACCCCCTTGTTCATTCCGATAAAATCCCACTCTCTCGCTCCTGCTCTCTTTTACTGCATTAGGACAACATCGATTCATCTGTTACTTGCTGCGGTAGCTGAACCCCTTTATCCTTTGCATGACCTGTCATTCCACAGTAAATAGATGAAACCCACTAGCATGAGTAGGAGTTGTTTGAGCCCTGTTGTGCCTACTCATTCATGTTTGTTTGTCATGCCTGCTACTGCTTAGAGTTGAGTCAGGTCTGATTCATCGGGGATGAATCAGAGGTGTGTGAACATGTCCTACTGTGTGTGAGCTAAGTGTGTGAACACGATTTGGTAAAGGTAGCGGTGAGAGGCCATGTAGGAGTACATGGTGGGTTGTCTCATTGCAGCCATCCTCATGAACTGAGTTCTGTGTTTGTGATCCATGATTCAGCTACTACCATACATTGGGCCCTGAAATATGACCCCGCTCGACTTCTTATTCACCCTCGTCCTCTGTCCAGGAGTTGCAAGTAGTTTCTGGTGTTTGTAGCTTACTGGAGGCCGTGGACAGCGCTGACCGTAGGGGTGGGCTGTGATGCGGTAGGTACGTGGCACGGTGTACCGGATGCCCGTTTGGTATCTCGGGAACCCTGTTCACATCGTTTGGGGCTGTGAGCGAAACTCCGGCCGGATCTCCTCATGGATGGAACCCGAATAGGCGATAAACCTGGACTAGAGACTTGAGTGTTTAGGTAGGTCGTGGTCTACACCCACGTCGGCTTTCGCTTGAAGTCTGCCGAGCACATGTCGTGTGCAGACGCTAAGTGGTGGAAACATGTATGAAGAAGTACACCCCTGCAGGGTTAACATCAACTATTCGAATAGCCGTGTCCGCGGAAAAGGACTTCTGGGTTGCTTATATCAGTTCATAGACAAGTGAAAGTGGTTACTCTAAAATACGCAAGATAAGCGTGAGTGCTATGGATGGCGTTCTCGTAGGGAGACGGGAGCGGATCCATAGTGGTGTATTGATATGGTGAATATGTGGACTCGTGTGCGCCACCTCAAAAGAGTTACTTGCAGTCGTAGTTCAGGATAGCCACCGAGTCAAAGCTGGCTTGCTGCAGTTAAACCCCACCATCCCTTTGTTGATAATGATGCATATGTAGATAGTTCTGATGTAAGTCTTGCTGGGTACATTTGTACTCACGTTTGCCTATTTTATGTTTTTGCAGAGAGACTTCAGTCTCACTAGTATTTCCGCGTGGTCTTTGACGTTTAGCTTGTTACCTCAGCTACGATCTTGTGCCTCGGCAGGATTGGTAGATAGTCAGGCTTCTCAGCCTTTTTCATTTATAGATGTCTGTACTCAGACATGTTAAGCTTCCGCATGTGCTTTGACTTGTATTCTCTGATTGTTGGGTCATAAGACCCATGTTTGTAATATCTCGCTCCTCGGAGCCTATTGAATATTTACTTGTGTCGTAGAGTCATGTTGTGATGCCATGTTGTATTTGCACATATCGAGCATATTGTGTGTATGTTATTGAAATGCTTGGTATGTGTGGGATCTGGCTATCTAGT
This sequence comes from Triticum dicoccoides, assembly GCF_002162155.2. Classification (NCBI taxonomy): domain Eukaryota; kingdom Viridiplantae; phylum Streptophyta; class Magnoliopsida; order Poales; family Poaceae; genus Triticum; species Triticum dicoccoides. The sequence goes on from NC_041382.1 coordinate 542,556,083, forward strand.
TGTTTATCCTTAGTAGCCTCTCTTACCGGGAAATGTCTCCTAGTGTTTCCACTGAGCCATGGTAGCTTGCTGCTGCTCCGGAACACTTAGGCTGGCCGGCATGTGTCCTTCTTCGTTCCTGTGTCTGTCCCTTCGGGGAAATGTCACGCGATGAATACTGGAGTCCTGTTAGCCCGCTGCAGCCCGGTTCACCGGAGTCCTGCTAGCCCAGTGCTACAGCCTGGATTCACTCGCTGATGACCGACACGTTCGATGTTGGGTCATGGATGCCTGTCCCTGTAAGTTTGTGCCACTTTGGGTTTACGACTAGCCATGTCAGCCCGGGCTCCTTATCATATGGATGCTAGAGACACTGTCATATACGTGTGCCAAAAGGCGCAAACGGTCCCGGGCAAAGGTAATGCGACACCCGTGGGAATACCGTGCGTGAGGCCGCAAAGTGATATGAGGTGTTACATGCTAGATCGATGTGGCATTGAGTCGGGGTCCTGACAGGTTCCGGCAAAACCCTCAAGGTTCGAACACTAGGGTGCGCGTGAAGGTTTTCTCCCTATCGATCTACGCCCTAGCTCTCTAAGATCTCGCGGACGAACTCGACAAACTAGCAACACAAAGACACAAGATTTATACTAGTTCGGGCCACCGTTGTGGTGTAATACCCTACTCCAGTGTGGTGGTGGATTGCCTCTTGGGCTGATGATGAACAATACAGAGGGAAGAACAACCTCCTGAGGTTGAGGTGTTCTTGTGCTTGGCGACCTGGTGTGGTTGACCAGCCGATCATCCTAGATATGGTGGTGGCTAGCCCTATTTATAGAGGCCCTGGTCCTCTTCCCAAATATTGAGCAGGAAGGAATCCCACAACGGCCAATTTGAAAGGGGACAGCTAGTACAAGCTATCCTGACAAAAGTGGTGTTCGCCTGCCAAAGGCTCTGGTGGTGACGCCGTCCTGGGCTCCACGATGACCTCCGTCTTGCCGTCCTTCTGGTCTTGGTCTCGTTGCACCAATATGGAAACCTTTCCTTGATGCCTCGGTAATCCGCGCATGCGCTTGCCCCCTTAGCACCAAAGGGGAAACAAGGACGCTGCACGTGCTGGCGCCCGCCTGGCGCCCGCTTGGTCTCGATCGTCATGGCTGATGTCACAAGGGCCTCGCGAGGTTCGTCTTGCCTTGATCTCTCCACCCCTCGCGAGCCAGCCTGGTGAGGCTGCTCCTAAGGAGGTCTTGCGTCGTCCGCCTCGCGAGGCTTGGCCCCTCGCGAGGGTCTTGAGTACCCCGTTGATGAAGATGGCCCGCACAGACCAACCAGGCCAGCCACGTCGTGGGCCGTAGGCAGGCAAGTCTGGGGAACCCCGCTCCCAGAACGCTAACAGTGTTGATGGCAATATTCTTCGGTAGCTAGGACCTGGGTCCATTTGTTGTTGAGTGTATCCTCGGCTTGGAGATGTTGCTGCTTCTTGTTTAGGCTTCTCGCAGTGGCGATTAGCTGGCGCTTAAATGGCTCCTGCTCAAGTGGTTCCTCTGGCACGATGATGTCTTCGTCGCCGAGGCTCACATCATCCTCAGAGATTGGTAAATAGTTACTATCCTCCGAGTCCTCGTTCCCGACCGGATCATTAGGGTTAACTTGATGTCGGGATCTTGGGTTCCGGCAAAATCCTTAAGGTTTGAACACTGGGGTGCGCGTGAAGCTTTCCCCGTACCGATCTACACCCTGGCTTTGCTAGGATCTCGCGGACGAACTCAACGAACTCGCAACAGAAAGGACACAGGGATTTATACTGGTTCGGTCCACCGTTGTGGTGTAATACCCTACTCCAGTGTGTGGTGGGGGATTGCCTCTTGGGCTGATGATGAACAATACAAAGGGAAGAACAGCCTCCTGAGGTTGAGGTGTTCTTGTGCTTGTGCATGGATGAGGGGTTGGCTCAAGATTCGATCCTCTCAAGATTAGATGAGATGAGATTAGATGCCTTCTACTGTGGTGGTTAGTCCTTTTTATAGGGGACCTGATCCTCTTCCCAAATATTGAGCGAGACGGGAGCCAACAACGGCCAATTTGAAAGGGGACAGCTAGTACAGCTTATCCTGACAAAAGTAGTCTTCGCCTGCAAAAGGCTCTGGTGGTGACGCTTCCTTGGGCTCCATGGTGACCTCCGTCTTGCTGTCCTCATGGTCTTGATCTTGTTGCACCGATATGGAAACCTTTGCTTGATGCCTCGGTACACCGCGCCTGCGCTTGCCCCCTTAGCACCAAAGGGGAAACAAGGACACTGTGCGTGCTGGCGCCCACCTGATCTCAATCATCATGGCTCACGGCACGAGAACCTCGTGAGGTTTGCTCTGCCTTGATCCCTGCGCCCCTCGCGAGTCGACCTGGCGAGGACGCTCTTGAGGAGGTCTTGTGTCGTCCGCCTCGCGAGGGTCTTGAGTGACTTGTCGCTGAAGATGGGTCGTACGGGCCTACCCGCAGAGCCACGTCGTGGGCCGCAGGTAGGCATGTTTGGGGACACCCATTCCCAGAACACCGACACTTACCCCTCGTCCCAATCATCCTATTCGGATGTTGTCTCCATGGGGGCTTCGGGGTCTTCGGCGTTCTCCAGAGTGTTATTGTCTCCGGTGGCGGTATTACTGTCTTTTTTACGACGCGATTTTGAGCGGCGCCGCTGACGTTGATGCTTTGGTGGTGCCTCAGCAGGCTTGTCCACAACCGGATCCTTCCTGCCGTCGCCGTCATCCTCTTTGGGTGTGTCCACCATATACACGTCATATGTGGAGGTGGTCGTCCAACGTCCAGTAAACGGCGGGTCTTGGCCTTGTTCATCTCTGGCATCGTCGTTCATGTCGTTGATGTCTTCAGAGGCGTAGTCCAGTATGTTGGTTAAGTCCTCGACAATGGCTATGAAGTTGGTGGCGGGTGGGATGTAAAATTCCCTGCTTTCAGCCCCTAGTCCGGGCTGGGCGTAGTTCGGAGGTGATTCTTCTGTAATGGCAAGGGATCGCATTAGGTCCAGAGCCTCGTTTAAGAGCAAGGTTTGGACGGGGATGCGAGAGTCCATGGAGCTAGGTAGGGCAGAAGCCTCCTGGCCGTGCTTACTTGGCGTGGACCTCGAGAGTTCGGAGCTAGCATCCGAGGGCGAGTCCGGCTTCATAATTGCAGAGAGTCCGGTGGGCTCCAAATTCCCATCTTCGGACCTGGTAGTTTGCTCCGGATCTAAGGCCAGAGCGGTGGTCGGGGCCACGAACCCTTCGAAGATCAAGTTTCCTTGGATATCAGCAAAATAATTCAGATTTCCAAAACTGATCCAATGACCAGGGGCATAGCTGCCGATCTGTTCAAGGTGGCCAATCGAGTTGGCATGCAGCATGAAGCCACCGAACACAAAAAATTTACCAGGGAGAAAAGTTTCCCTTGAAATGGCATCATTGTAGATGATCGAACGGGCCATCGAACCTTCTGTTGATGGCACAATGGAACTCTTAATGAAAGCACCAATGTCGGTGTCAAAACTGGCCGATCTCGGGTAGGAGGCCCGGAACTGTGCGTCTGAGGATCGAAGGTAACAGGAGACAAAGGGGTCACGATGTTTACCCAGGTTCGGGCCCTCTTAATGGAGGTAATACCCTACTTCCTGCTTGATTGACTTTGATGAATATAGGGGTTACAAGAGTTTATCTACCTCGAGATCGTAATGTCTAAACCCTAGATGTCTAGCCTATATGACTTGTGTTAGCCTCTGCGGACTAAACCCTCCGGTTTATATAGACACCGGAGGGGCCTAGGGTTGTATAGAGTTGGTTTACAGAGAAAGGAAACTACACATCCGGTCACCAATCTTGCCATGCACGCAAAGGAGAGTCCCATCCGGACGCAGGGGAAGGCCTTCTATCTTGTATCTTCATGCCCATCAATCCAGCCCATGCACATAGCCCGGATGCACCGGGACCCCAAAATCCAGGACTCCCTCACCTACCCCCGAGGTCTGCCGGTTTTGTCACCGACACGCTTCCTCACCAACCTATATTAAGCAAGGTATCTAATCAAATGCATACCCAAAGAAGAGATTTCAGGATTAGTTCTATGCAACAAATCCTAAGTGGATGGGCGAAATAAAAAAAGAGAAAAACAATGTATGTCTTACCATCTACGACATCGGTAAAATCGCAGAGCCATGGATGAGATTGGCCTTAAGAATCTATCCAAACGAGAAAGTAACATGAGATACTTTCACACAGTGGCCAATGGCCACCACTAGAAAAAGCTTATCTAAAATATCCAACGGGAGGGCCGGATTGAAGGTCAGGCAAAAATTAAAGATTTCATTACCAAATATTACAAGTCCCTCTTTGGGGCTCCTAAGGACGGACATTTGTTTCTCTGCGAGTTTTGATTTGGGGACAGTCTGCGAGTCTCCGATGTGAAAAATGACACCCTAACGTCACCTTTTCCAAGGCGGAGGTGAGTGAGTTTTTCCAGATGGAACACAACAAATACTCCCATCCCTAATGGATTGCCCACGGAGTTTCATCAAACTTTCAAGAAGTTATAAAGTTGAGTTTGTTCCCATGCACGTCAGATAACTTGACCTCTCTAGGCTAAATTTTGATGAAATCAATTTGTTGCCAAATGCTAAGGAGGCAGAATAGATCTAAAATACATATTGGTATGCCTTCTCCACAACTAGGAAAAGGCCTACTAATGGCGCACCAGTTTTGCCTACTAATGGCGCATCACTGGTGCGCCATTAGTATCACGCCACTAGTATTTATTACTAATGGCGCACCACTGGTGCGCCATTAGTATCTGGTATACTAATGGCGCACCACCTAGTGCGCCATTAGTATATAACACCATGCGCCATTAGTATGCCTCCTAGGGCCATATTTAACCATGTGTTTTGGCACACTAATGGTGCACTGCGGATGGATGCGCCATTAGTATACTTGGCATACTAATGGCGCACTCTATAGTGATGCGCCATTAGTATGAATATTAATTTTTTTTACTTTTCTAATTTTTGCACAGGTTACAAAATATATTATTTGACAGAATATAGACAGTAGCACACAGCAACAGCAGATTCACCGAATACAATAGAAGATTAGTCTCCAAATACAATTCATCATTTTAGTCTCCGAATTCAAAAGACCGAACAAAGATAAAACATTACAAGTCTCGAGACCGCGAGTATCGAGTTTGTCGGAAGTAATACTAATCCTAACAAGTCCTACTAATCATCATCATACAACTTCTACTCGTTATTCATAACAAGTCATATGATCATCATCTTGATAGTCATCAAACCAACCCTACTTAATTGTTCTTAGCACATGATCATCAGTATTAGCTAGGACCTAAATACCCTATTTAAGCTAAAATAGCATAAAACAATATAGACACTGACTCTCCATTATGGAGAATGGAGAACATCCTGTCTCCAATTCTTGCGCTTCGCTTCCTTTTGCTTCCAAGAAGCTCCTTACGACTGTCCATACATTTTTTTCCATCCTTTGATTTTCATGTCTCCACTTCTTTTAGAAATCTCGTATGGACAGTTGAGATTCGTAGGATGACCTGGTTGTATGTTCAAAACATTAAGACTACCTTTCTGATACATCATATGAGGCACACAATTCTCTGGGATTATCTGTTGAAAAACATAGTAATAACTTCATAGTTAGCAATGATGTACTAGTTTTAGAAGTATGCAAAAGATGCACGGATGTCGTAATAGTAAAAATCTTACCAGGGTATCTCCATGGTAGTTACCGTAGTTGAACACATGCACTAGTGGCACGTATTTACCATAATGTTGAGGAGTTTGATTCTAGATATTGTAATTCTCAATGTCAGTACAGAATCCGACTAGATGATTTTTCTCCTTGTAAGTTGTTAATTCGGAGCCATCAGTGTAGTGGGTTTTGTCTACCATCTCCCGCACATTCTTTGAACAATAAAAATAAGTTGTCAATGGAAATAAGCTGTCAACTATTTTGAAATAAACAATATAAATTAGCTAATAACTATGTTTGAGAAACTCACATAGCGGTAGAACTGGAGGCGTATCAATAAGGACCCAAATGTCCATATTGTCTTGGTTGATGTCAGGATTACCAAGATCCATGGTGATAAGCATACCCTCATCAAAACCATACATCTTGCAAAATGCTTCCCAATTTTCGCAACCAAAATGGGTTATGCTCTCAGAATTATATAGATTTACTTCAAAGTCCACATCGTGATGAGTCCTTAGGTGAATTTTCTTTGTTTCAGAAATTTCATGGTCTTCAAAATCCATCCTCTCCAAGACATAGCGTCTTGCATGGCATGGGATAAGCTATACTCGAATTGTAAAAGAAGAAAATTACACGTTGAAATAGTTGAAGTCATGCTTAATTATGAAAATAACACTTGTCGTCGTTGTGTACCATTTCAACTTCGAAGGTCTCCTCGAGCTTAATGCTGAAGCGCCGATCATCGTCCAGGTGAGGCATGTCGCACAGACCTCGATCGTCATGGCACCAGTCGCACTCCCCCGGGAGACTTTCGTCGTCCGATGATGAGGACGACATATCCTACGTTCATAATTCAAAACTACATCATTTAGGGTATGTCGACACTGAGGCATCCTAAAAGCTAAGCTTTTATCATTTAGGGTTTGTCGACGTTGAGGCACCCTAAAAGCCTAAGCTTTCATCATTTAGGTTCTTATCGACACCGAGGCACCCTAAAAGCCAAGGTTTTATCATTTAGGGTTTGTCGACGTCGAGGCACCCTAAAAGCCTAAGCTTTCATCATTTAGGTTTTGTCGACGTCGAGGCACCCTAAAAGCCTAAGCGTACATCATTTAGGTTCTCATCGACACCGAGGCACCCTATAGAAGCCAAGTTAAGTTTTCATCATTTAGGGTTTAGCGATGCCGAGGCACCCTAGGTTGGGCCTAATCACTTGGCACTAATCACTTGGCTCTATTGCCACCTATGTTGGGTTTATCATCTAGGGTTTATCGATGCTAACGAGAATTCTAAGTTGGGCCTAATCACTTGGCTCTATTGCCACCTATGGTTTAATGCAGCAAGAATGGCGGGGCAGTTGATCCTACTTAACTAAGTACTAAGATACCCCGGCCCATGCATTAGTCGCAAGTACCCCATATGTCCTATTTTTAGCAAAGTCATGCTAAAATTCACGGAAAATTTCAGCATGACCTTTGCTGAAAATAGGACATATGGAGTACCCGAATTTGCCGGAACGGAAGTTAATCGACATTCCGACAAACTCAAGGGCCTCTCGGGGTACAGCAGCAGCATCACAAGTTGACAAAATTCCCAAGTAGTACAGCAGCAGCATCACAAGTAGTACCAATGAACATATAGTCCAGCAAGTTGAAAAAGCTGAAGTTCTCAGCATGAAGAATCACACAACTCAACACCTACATTATGATGATACATTTGCAGATTGCACATACAGTTTTCACATAAGCATAATTGTTCTGGAGATTGCACATACAGTTTTTGACAGCACAGCACCTATGACAGCACATACAGTTTTCGTTACTGCTCCCAAATGAAATGACACTTTGACATGGCTGCAATTTTTAGTGTCTACTTATCTGCAATTTTTCAGTGTCTGCTTAGGAGAAATAGGTTTCAAACTTTGGCTTGCTTTGTATAAGGAGACTAAAAAACTATCTAAGGAGTTCTTCAAGTTCAAGTTACAGACTGCATGACATTTTCCTACACAATGCTTGTTGTAAATAATTACTTAAAGTAAACACTTTTTTATCTTAGCTTACTTACAACAGAATGCCTATCTTTCTGGTTTTCCAATTCCTTTTGTTTCATTTTCAACATTGCTCTATTTGTAATTAATAGCACTGTTCAAGAAATCTGTATATGCAATCTACAGAGATCCCCCTCCTGACTTTTAGACTGATTTTCCATCAAAATTGAAAATAGTTACATTAAGTTTCAAAATAAAAAATACACTTCTCAGTTTTACAAACTGAAAATTACTCTAAAACTGAAACTTTAACTGACTTTTAGACTGAATTTTTACTCCAAGAGTTTTTATATTCAGATCACTTTAACTGAATTTTACATTGAGTTTTAGATTGAATTTTAAACTTTCTTGCAATATAAGCTAGCCGTACACTATATTTAGATCAGGAGCCAAGCTCTAAAATTGAATTTTTAACTGAATTTTTATGACTGCATCTGTTTCAATTTCAGTTTCAGATAAAGTTTATATTCAGATCAGGAGACTGGCTTTTAAACTGACTTTATATTCAGTTTCAGGTAAGGACATCAGAGAATCTACTGCGAGGGGTGGCTGTGAGCACGAGCCCGCATGCACAAACGGTGAGTAAACAAGGAGAAAAGCAGGGGAATCGATGGAGACGCTTACCGCGGAGCTGGGGAAGGAGACGGCGAGGCCGAGGGTGGTCGGGGCAGCGGATCAACGCCGAGAAGCAGTGGTCGGTGATGAGGAAGATGAGGTCGATGCACTCGATCCTTGATGACCCGGCTCCAATCCGTGGACGTAGGCGATGAAGTTGATGATGGTGTTGCTCCTGGCGCAGCTCCTAGGCACGACGACGGAGGATGGGGCGGTCGGTGGCCGCGGTGACGCGCGGCGGCAGTGCTCGGGGTGGAGGGATGGAGCGGGGCAGGCCGTCAGCGGCGAGGACCGAGAGGGCGATTGAGGAGTGGAGGGAAGGAGCGGGGCAGGCCGTCGGCGGCGAGGACCGAGACGGCGAGGCGGGGCGCGGGGGTCGTCGGGCGACTAGGGGGGAATGAATCTGGCGAGGGGGGAGTGAATCTGGGGAGCGGGAGGGATGAAGGGATCGGGCGACTAGGGGGGAAGATTACTAATGGCGCACCCCCTGGCGGTGCGCCATTAGTATGTTTTTTTATAGCAATGGCGCACCCCCGAGACGGTGCGCCATTAGTATTCTTTTTTTTAGATAGCAATGCCGCACTAGCCAGCCATGCGCCATAAGTAAGATTTTTATTATTATTATTTTGTTGCATATAATAATTTAATAGAAAATTAATATGAATATGAATATTAATATGAAAATGAATATGAATATGAAACAGTAATAAATTTTTATAAAAACCGTAATAAAATTTTTTAAATATCATCAAATTTGTTATTTGAAAATATTTATGAATCGAAAAAATATCATCAAATTTATTATTTGAAAATATCATCAAATTTGTTATTTGAAAATATAAACAAATTTGTTTTTTTATTTTTAGTTGCATTCATTTGTGACGGTGGAGCGGGGGAGGGTGCGGGGGGTCGG
>NC_041382.1:542565714-542568291 GCF_002162155.2 Triticum dicoccoides
GGGGGGTCGTCGTCGGTGGTGGAGCAGGGGGAGGGTGCGGGGGGTGCTCGGCAGCGAGGGGGATAGCTATCGAGAGGGAGGGGGTCGAGATCGAGTGTCCTCATGAATATTCAATATTTTTTTCATATGGAATATGAAAAAATATCATCAAATTTGAAAAAATATTCATGAATTCAAAAAGTGCCCATGAAATTTAAAAATATTCATGATATCAAAAAGTAAAAAAAAGGTGCTCATTACTAGTTTAAACTAGTAATGGCGCACTATCCGATGGTGCGCCATTAGTAGTTTTGCAAAAAAGTAAAAAAAAAATACAGTAGTGGCACACTCTATGGCTGGTGCGCCATTAGTAGTTCTAACTACTAATGGCGCACTTTGCCCGGATGCGCCATTAGTATGTTTGAAAAAATGAAAAAAAACATTTTGTTACTAGTGGCGCACCGTGTGCCTCGTGGGCCATTAGTGTCTTCCACACTAATGGCGCACCAACAAATGGTGCACCATTAGTATATAGTAATGGCATACCACATGTCTGGTGCGCCATTAGTGTCAATTCCATCTATAGCCCTTTTCCTAGTAGTGCTCATTGTCAGCTTCAAAATTTCCATGAAGGCAACCAAAAATAGGATTAACGCTATGGTCGATCATGTGTTCCATCTTTCCAAACGACATTCATGCAAGGTAGAAACATACATTATGGAATTGCTATGCTACATGAGACCGTCCATGAGATGGTCTAGGAAAACATGAGCCAGGTTATAATTGACTTTGAAAAGAATGAATGGCTTGAAGACATGGAGCGATTGGGCTAATAAATTCGTTTTTGGCGATAGTGTGGCTAGTGTGCGAGCATGTGGCATGCTATGCTAGCAAAAGAAAATTCTAAGCACAAAATAGGAACATGCTGCGGAGATAGATCACATGTTTACCACTAGATGTGTAGTCCTGCAACGGAAGTGGAATTGAAGTACTGCATTGGAGCAAATTATTCACACTACCTCCTCCTGATTCCACGAGCGGCTCCTCCTGAATTGTAAACAACCTGCGGCTTTCACAAAATTATAAATTTGATTGTTATTTGTTTCTGTATCATCAACATTGCATCAGCAACGCGTTGCCTTCATACCTGGTTATTCCGATGTTTTGTTAAATCCTAGCTTTATTTTACTTTGCTATTTTTCCTAAATGGTGAATAAGCACCCCTTTCCTTTTTGCCATTTTCTTTGAGACTCCCTGATGTTTGCTTGAACTACGTCGGTATTTCACAAAGGGGAAGGGATGATGCAGCACAACAACGGTAGGTATTTCCCTCATTGATGAGACCAAGGCTATCGAACCAGTAGAAGAACCACGCAACACTACATGAATGGCACCTGCACACAAATAACAAATACTCGCAACCTGACGTATTAAAGGGGTTGTCAATCCCTTTTGGGTAAAGGCGCCAGATATTGGGAAATGGACGTGAGAAAGTTGTAATATATTGATAGATAGATCGCCAAATAAAATAAAGTGCAGCTAGGTATTTTTGTATTTTTGGTTTAATAGATCTAAAAATAAAAGCAAATAAAAATAATTCGCGAAGGAAAATATAATAAAGATGAGACCCGGGGGCCGTAAATTTCACTAGTGGCTTCTCTCGAGAAAAATAGAAAACGATGGGTAAACGAATTACTATTGGGCAGTTGATAGAACTTCAAATAATCATGACGATATGCATGCAATGATCATTATATAGGCATCACGTCCAAGATTAGTAGACGGACACCTGCATGCATCTACTAGTATTACTCCACACATCGACCCCTATCCAGCATGCATCTAGTGTATTAAGTTCATGGAGAAATGGAGTAATGCAATAAGAACGATGACATGATGTAGACAAGATCTATTTATATAGAAATAGACCCCATCTCACTATTAGGGAAAACCTTATACACAGAATCTTAGCAGCAGCGTGGTCTAAAAACAGACGCTACTGCTAATTAGTAGCAACGAGCTTTAGAAAAGAGCGCTGCTAATGACTGAGTAGCAGTAGCGCTCTAGGTGAAAAGAGTGCTACTACTATAATTGCCACGGTGTTGCCTCCAGGCTAGATATAGTAGTAGCGCCCTTCCCGTGGACGTGCTACTGCTAAAGAAATTAGTAGCAGCGGTTTTGATCAAAACTCGCTGCTGCTAAGTATGACCGCAACTAATTAAGTTTAATCCCATACTGCTAAGCGAACAAGGTGTTTACCACCTTAAATATGTTGCTTCTCAACCTATCTCGAGCACTTGGTCTTCATTGAACTATATGTGTATGATTTGTGGTTGCAATATGAATCCTCGCCTGTACCTATACAGGTACAGTGAGGATTCATGTTGACTATTTAGATTATACACAAAAAGATCAATGATGACCAATGTATATTTTTGATGTTTTTACTAAACAAAAGAAATAACAGCTTCCATTAGCAGTAGCGGTTTTCCCTAAAACACGCTATAGATAAGTTAGCTATAGCGCGTTTTCTGTACGTGCGCTACTGCTAGTTCGAGTTAACCACCCCCCGCATCAAAATTTCGCTAAGTCCTTCCC
>NC_041382.1:542568562-542609264 GCF_002162155.2 Triticum dicoccoides
ACTCCCTATCGCCGCCGCCCGAGCCCGAGCGCGCCTGCGCCCTCACCGCCGCCGCCGCCCGCCCTCAACCTCACCGCCGCCGCTCTCGACCACACTGTCGCCACCCTCGACCTCACCACCGCCGCCCTCGACCGAGCCCGCCGAGCCCGCCGCCCAGGACCGCCGCCCTCCCGATCCCGAGCCCGCCCTCGCCGCCCCTCCGTCGCCGAGCACCTCCCCGCCACCGTCTCTCCCTCTGTAAGCCCCCCACCCCTCCCCAACCCCCTCTCTCTTTTCTTAGTTAGTAGATGGTTTTAGTAGTAGTAGATGTTAATTTAGGGTTCATAGATAATGATTTTTAGAAGTAGTGGATATTAATTACAAGTAGTGATGGTAAACTAGTTGTATAATTAGCAGTAGTACATGTTAATTAGTAGTAGATGTAGTAGTTAGATGTTAATTAGTAGTAGTAGATGTGCTAGTTTCTTTCTATTTATAGTAAGTTTATATTTAGTAAGAACTAGTTGAATTAATAGAACTAGTTTAGTTTTAGTTGAACTAGTTAAGTTTTAGTTGAACTAGTATAGTAAGTAAATTAATAACTAGTTGAACTACTTCATTTTTAGAAAGAACTAGTTTTTTCTTTTTATACTAAATTTATATTTAGTAAGAACTAGTTGAATTAATAGAACTAGTTGAACATGCCATATTTTTGGTTTTATTTTTTAGTTTAAGCAATTATTTCATGTTTTGGTTACACCTCCGAGTGGACTATGTTTTGCCGGAGTGTTGATTAATTTCCTTTTCGGCAAATTTCAGGCGCTCAATATGTCCTTTTTTAGCAAAGGTCATGCCGGATTTTTCCATGAATTCTGGCATGACTTGTGCTAGAATATGTAAAAGTTTAATCTTTGAATTATGAACGTAGGAAATGTCGTACTCGGACAACGACAGTCTCCCGGGGGAGTGCAGTTGGTGCCACGATGATCGAGGTATGTGCGACAGGTTCGTTCAGCTGGATGAAGATCGGCGCTTCAGCATTAAGCTCGAGGAGACCTTCGATGTTGAAACGGTACGCAACAACGACAAGTGTTTTTTTCGTAATTAAGCATCACTTCAACTATTTCAACGTCTAATTTTCATCTTTTACAATTCGACTAGCTTATCCCATGCCATGCAAGATGCTATGTCTTGGAGAGGATGGGTTTTGAAGACCATGAAAATTTTCAAACAAAGAATATACACCTAAGGACCCATCATGATATTGATTTTGAAGTAAATCTGTACAATTCTCAGAGCGTAACCCATTTTGGTTGCCAAAATTGGGAAGCACTTTGCAAAATGTATGTTTTTTATGAGGGTATGATTGTCAGCATGGATCTTGGTGATCCTGACATCGAGCAAGACAATATAGACATTTGGGTCCTTGTTGATACGCTTCCGATTCTACCGCAATGTGAGTTTCTCAAACATAGTTATTAACTAATTTATATTGTTTATTTCAAAATAGTTGACAGCTTATTTTGAATCTTCAAAGAATGTGCAGAAGATGGTAGACAAAACCCACTACACTGATGGCTCCGAATTAACTTATAAGGAGAAAAATCATCTGATTGCTTATTGTACTTTTTTTGAGAATTACAATACCTATTATCGAACTCCTCCAAATTATGGTGAATACGTGCCACTAGTGCACGTGTTGAACCACGATAACTTCTATGGAGATACCCTGGTAAGATATTTTACTATTACGACATCCGTGCATCTTTTGCCTACTTCTAAAACTAGTACATCATTGATAACTACGAAGTTATTACTATGTTTTTCAACAGAAAATCCCGATGGATTGTGTGCCTCATCTGATGTATTACAATGGTCGCCTTGAAGTTCTGAACCTACAGCCAGGTCATCCTATGGATCTCACCTGTGCATATCAAATTTCTGAAACCGGTGAACACATGCTAATCAAAGAGTGGAAAAAATGTTTGGACATTCGTAAGGAAGTTCTTGGAAGCAACATTATGCGAAAGGCAAGAATTGGAGACAGGATAATCTGCATTCTCCATAATGGAGAGCGAGGGGCTATCTTGTTTTTTGCTATTTTACCTTAGAGAATATAGTAGGTCCTAAGAGAATGTAGTAGGTCCTATGAGGTACAATATGTTTATTATGTGATACGATGTGTTAGAGTTGAAGATGTGAGGAGTACTTGTGATTACGACTAGTGACCAATGATATGATGATGATGATAAGTTGTTAATGATATGATGATGATGATGATGATATTTATTATATCATTGGGTGAAAGAACCGCGGATTAGTTTCAAGTGGATGTCCGTCCACTTGAAACTAGTCCACACGGTTCTTTCACCCCGTGATGTAATAACTCATTATGATGTAAAAACAATTTGTAAATTCCTATTGTATGAAAATTTGTGTAAAGGTGTACGAATACAACATGAAATAAAAAAGAAATAAAATATGAAATAATAGTAGCAGCGCGGGCAGAGAGAAGCGCTACTACTAATTACCAGCAGCGCTCCTCCTGGAACTCGCTGCTACTAAGTCGATTTAGCCGTAGCGTGGGTGGAGGCACGCTACTGCTATTCGTTAGCTGTAGCGCCTTATCAGTAGCGCACCACCCCGCGCTACTGATAGGTCTAAAACCCGCGCTGCTGCTAGCCTTTTCCCTGGTAGTGTCTTGTTATCCTTAATAGAAATGATACATACGTGTCGGTTCCCCTTCTGTCACTGGGATCAAGCACCGTAAGATCGAACCCATCACAAAGCACCTCTTCCCATAGGAAGATAAATAGATCAAGTTGGCCAAACAAAACCCAAATATCGAAGAAGAAATACGAGGCTATATGCAATCATGCATATAAGAGATCAAAGATGACTCAACTAACTTTCATGGATAAAAAGATAGATCTGATCATAAACTCAAAGTTCATCAGATCCCAACAAATACACCGCAAAAAGAGTTACATCATATGGATCTCCAAGAGACCATTGTATTGAGAAGAAAAAGAGAGAGGAAGCCATCTAGCTACTAACTACGGACCTGTAGGTCTATAAAAGACCACTCATGCATCATCGGAGAGGCACCAATGGATATGATGAACCCCTCCGTCATGGTGTCTAGATTGGATCTGGTGGTTCTGGAACTTGTGACGGTTGGAATGGATTTTAGTCGACTCCCCTAGGGTTTCTGGAATATTGGGGTATTTATAAAGAAAATAGGTGGTTCGGGAGGCCACCAAGGTGGGCGCAACCCACCAGGGCGCGCCTAGGCCTCCAGGCGCACTCTGGTGTCTTGTGCTCACCTCAGGCTCCCTCTTCGGTACTTCTTTGGCCCGCTGGATGTATTCTAGTCCAAGAAAAATCCACAAAAAGTTTCAATGTGTTTGGACTCCGTTTGTTATTGATTTCCCGTGATATAAAAAACATGCAGAAAACAACAACTGGCACTTGGCACTATGTCAATAGGTTAGTACCAAAAATGATATAAAATAATTATAAAACATCCAAGAATGATAATATAACAACATGGAACAATCAAAAATTATAGATATGTTGGAGATGTATCAGCATCCCCAAGCTTAATTCTTGCTCGTCCTCGAGTAGGTAAATGATAAAAACGGAATTTTTGATGTGGAATGCTGCCTAACATGTCATCACATATTCTTTTCTTTGTAACATGGACATTTGGACTTTTATATGGTTCAAAGCAATAGTCTAGTTTGACATGAGGACTTTAATACTCAAGCATATCAACAAGCAACCATGTCTTTCAAAATATCAACGCTAAAATAAGTTATCCCTAGCCCATTATGCTCAATCATTGATCCATTCATGAGACACACTCGCATATTAGCTACACCCGATGCTCAAGTACTATCATAGTGCCCCTTAGTTGGTGCTTTATAAGAGAAGATGGAGACTCAAATTAAAATAAAAATTGCATAAAGTAAAATAAATGCCCTTCGCGGAGGGAAGTAGGGATTTGTAGAGGTGCCAGAGCTCAAAGCGAAAAAGATAGAGATAAAAACATTTTGGGAGGCATGCGTTTCCTGTTAATGAGTATGATCGAGTAGTTCCCAATACTTCCCATGCTAGATATATCATAGGTGGTTCCCAAACAAAAAATAAAGTTTATTCCTTTTTCAACCATACTTTCACTTTCCATGGCTAGCCGTATCCACGGGTACCTTCCATACCAACACTTTCCAAGGAATTTATTATTTGACAACATAAAGTAAATTCATTTTTAATTTCGGGACTGGGCATCCCTAATACATTTGCCTTACTCTCGTGCAATCACAAGTGAATAAACACTCATCTTGAGAATAACATATCTAGCATGGAAATATATTAGCCACCCCCTACCGTTTCATGAGCGGTACGAGCACACAAAAGAGAAATTTATTTTGAAAATTAGAGATGGCACATACAAATTTTCTTAGAACGGCAAAATAATACCGCATATAGTATTGATATTTTTTTATTTTTAGTGGATGAAACATTATGAAACTTTTACACAGTATTGATATACATTTTTTTTATTTTTTTCCTAATGTTTCAGAATTTTTAGAGTACCATAGGTATGGTGAATGTTCAGATTACTACAGACTGTCCTGTTTAAGACAGATTCTGTTTTTTGATGCATTGTGTTGCTTGTTTTGATGAAACTATCGATTTTTATCGATGGCATAAGCCATGGAAAAGTTATATTATAGTAGCTGCAATGCAAAAACAAAATATGAATTGGTTGGCAACAGTACTTAAAGTAGTGATTTGCATTATTATACTAACGGATCTCATTAGGTGGATGAAGTGATCAAAGATCGAGGAGGTCTCGATATGAGGAGAAGGAGGAGAGGCAAGAGCTCACGCTTGGGGATGCCCAAGGCACCTCAAGTAAATATTCAAGGAGACTCAAGCGTTTAAGCTTTGGGATGCCCTAGAAGGCATCCCATCTTTCTTCAACAAGTATCGGTATGTTTTCGTCTTTGTTTCATTCATGTGATATGTGCAAATCTTGGAGCGTCTTTTGCATTTAGTTTCACTTTTTTTTCATGCACCATCCATATGAGATAGTCCATGGTTGATTTATAGAATGCTCATTGCACTTCACTTATACCATTTGAAGTTTGGATTGCTTGTTTCTCTTCACATAGCAAACCGTTGTTTGTAGAATGCTCTTTTTATTCACTTATATTTATTAGACATGTTCTTTTATAGAAAAAGTTAAACTTTCATGCTTCACTTATACCTATTTAGAGAGTTAACAGGAATTGGTCAATTGCATGGTTAGTCATAAAATCCTACATAAAACTTGTGGATCATTGAATATGATGTGTTTGATTCCTTGCAATAGTTTTGTGATATAGAGATGGAATATGTGGGAGGTACTAGTAAGCAGTTGTGGTTAGTAAGAATATTGGTGTTAAGGTTTGTGATTCCCGAAGCATGCACGTATAGTCTCTTGTTATGCTATGAAGTTTGGAGCATGATTTATTATTGATTGTCTTCCTTATGAGTGGTGGTCGGGGACGAGCGATGGTCTTTTCCTACAAATCTATCCCCCTAGGGGCATGCATAGTAGTACTTTGCTTCGAGGGATAATAAACGTTTGCAATAAGTATATGAGTTCTTTATGACTAATGTGAGTTCATGGATTATACACACTCTTACCTTTCCGCAATTTGCTAGCCTCTACGGTACCGTGCATTGCCCTTTCTCACCTCGAGAGTCGGTGCAAACTTCGCCGGTGCATCCAAACCCCATGATATGAACGCTCTATCACACATAAGCCTTATTATATCTTACTCAAAACAGCCACCATACCTACCTATTATGGCCTTTCCATAGCCATTTCGAGATATATTGCCATGCAACTTCCATCGCTTCCATTTTGTTGACCTGAGCATTTATTGTCATGTTGCTTTGCATGATCATATAGCTAACATAGTAGTTGTGGCTCAGCTACCGTTCATCATTTTTTATACGTGTTACGCTAGATCATTGCACATCCTGGTACAGTGCCAGAGGCATTCATATAGAGTCATATTTTGTTATAGGTATCGAGTTGTAATTTTTATTTATTTCGAGTTGTAAGTAAATAGAAGTGTGATGATCATCATTATTCATTATTAGAGCATTGTCCCAGTGAGGAAAGGTTGATGGAGATTATGATTCCCCCACAAGTCGGGATGAGACTCCGGACAATAAGAGAAAAAAAGGGGAAAAAAGAGAGAAGGGGCATTGTTACTATCTTTACCACACTTGTGCTTCAATGTAGCACCATGTTTTTCATATAGAGAGTCTCTGAGGGAGTCCTGGGTTAGGGGGTCTCCGGATAGCCGGACTGTTGGACTATGAAGATACAATATTAAAGACTTCGTCCCGTGTCCGGATGGGACTTTCCTTAGCGTGGAAGGCAAGCTTGGCAATACAGATATGTAGATCTCCTCCCTTGTAACCGACTCTGTGTAACCGTAGCCCCCTCCGGTGTCTATATAAACCAGAGGGTTTAGTCCGTAGGACAACAGACAATCATACCATAAGCTAGCTTCTAGGGTTTAGCCTCTATGATCTCGTGGTAGATCAACACTTGTAATACTCATATCATCAAGATCAATCAAGCAGGACATAGGGTATTACCTCCATCGAGAGGGCCCGAACCTGGGTAAACATCGTGTCCCCTGCCTCCTGTTACCATTCGCCTTAGACACACAGTTCGGGACCCCCTACCCGAGATCCGCCGGTTTTGACACTGACATTGGTGCTTTCATTGAGAGTTCCACTGTGTCGTCACCGTAAGGCTTGATGGCTCCTTCGATCATCGGTAACGATGCAGTCTAGGGTGAGGTTTTCCTCCCCAGACAGATCTTCATATTCGGCGGCTTCGTACTGCGGGCCAACTTGCTTGGCCATCTGAAGCAGATCAAGAGCTACGCCCCTAGCCACCAGGTCAGGTTCGGAAACTTAAATTACATTGCCGATATCCGCGGAGACTTGATCTTCAACGGATTCGAGCCCATGTCAGGTGCGCCGCACGATCACGACAGGCATGATTCAGCTCTGCCATCGGACAGTGTTCGGGAAATCACACCTACAACTACTCCGGCCTTCAATCCGGAGCAAATTGCGCCATCCAAGGACGGGTGGATAGACCCCACCATGGAGGCCGCACTCTCAGTGGCGATAGACCGGATACTGACTTCACCCTTTACGAGAGCCGTGTTGCTGAACCATTGGATTCGTCCCCGGCCACGGGCTCCGAACCACCTGCATCTGTGCCCATCGAATCTGATTGGGCACCGATCATGGAGTTTACCTCCGTGGATATCTTTCAGCACTCGCCTTTCGGCGATGTGCTAAATTCATTAAGATCTCTCTCCTTGTCAGGAGAACCTTGGTCGAACTATGTCCGGCTAGAACAGAACCCACCACCCACTTAGTAGCCACTGTCGACGATTTAATCGACATGCTCGACTTCGACTCCGAAGACATCGACGGTATGGACGACGATGTAGGAGACGAACAGGAACCAGTGCCCACAGGGCGCTGGACAGCCACTTCATCACATGACATATACATGGTGGATACACCCAAAGGAGGCAATGGCGATGAGACAGCGGAGGATGACCCCCCAAGAAGCAACTCAAGCACCGACGTCAGCGGCGCCGCTCTAAGTCCCGCCATAGCAAAAACAGCGATAACAGCGCAAGAGAAAATAACACTCCAGTCGACTCCAAAGGAAACGACGACCACATTGACACAGTGGCAGAGCACGATGAAACTGCAAACGGCGAACATAGTACGGATCCGATGTTTGAACACGGCGACGCCGAGGATAAACCTCATCAAACCCCCTCTGGGGAGGAAAACAGTCCGGACGAAGATGCACACATCATCCCGGAAACGCACTTGGAGCAAGAGAACCTCCGCAGAAGGCTTATTGCCACAGCGAGGAGTCTGAAGAAGCAGAAGCAAAGGCTTAAGGCCGCACAAAATACGCTCAACAGCAGCTGGAACAAAGTACTCGAAAACGAATAAAAGTATGGTGGAGGTTACCACACAAAGAGCTATCCAAAGCGCAAGCTATTACCCGAATTCGACGATGAGGCCTTAGAGCCCATACAGCCAAAAAATAAAACGGCCAACCAGCCGGATCAACCACCTTGTGACCGCGATAGAGCGGTTAACAAGGTCGCACATAAGTCAACACACGATCTACGTGAGGACTTGCGCCAAAAATCCGGTATGACCAGATCCATTTCTGGATCTAGGAAGCACACTCCGGCACAAAATCAAAACCGAATACTAAAACCGTCTGAACGCCATGATACATCCAAATACAGGGGAGCCACACACCCCCTATGTTTCACCGATGAGGTGCTCGACCACGAATTCCCAGAAGGATTCAAACCAGTAAACATAGAGGCGTACAACGGGACCACAGACCCTGGCGTATGGATTGAGGAATTTATCCTCCATATCCATATGGCTTGCAAAGACGATCTCCATGCTATCAAGTACTTTCCCCTCAAGCTTAAAGGACCAGCTCGACACTGGCTGAAAAGCCTCCCCGAAAACTCAATTGGAAGTTGGGAGGAGCTCGAGGATGCTTTTCGGGCTAATTTTCAAGGGACCTATGTCCGACCTCCGGATGCAGACGATTTAAGTCATATAATTCAACAGCCCGGAGAGTCAGCCCGAAAGCTTTGGAACAGGTTTCTCACTAAGAAGAACCAAATCGTCGACTGTCCGGATGCCGAGGCCTTAGCAGCTTTCAAACACAGTGTCTGAGACGAATGGCTCACCAGACACCTCGGCCAAGAAAAGCCAAGAACAATGGCAGCCCTGATAAGCCACATGACCCGCTTTTGCATGGGCGAAGATAGCTGGTTAGCCTGCAGTAGCACCGGTGACCCAAGCACATCCGAAGTCAGGGATGGCAATGGAAAACCACGACACAGTAAAAGCAAGCGTCGCAATAAAGAAGACAACCTAGATACTACGGCGGTAAACACCGGATTTAGGGGATCTCAACCAGGTCAGCGGAAAAAGCCTTTCAAAGGCAGCAGAGATGGACCGTCTAGCCTAAACAAGATTCTAGACAAACTATGTCAGATTCATGGCGCCCCCGATAAGCCTGCAAATCACACCCACAGAGAATGCTGGGTCTTCAAGCAGGCTGGTAAGCTAAATGCCGAACACAAGGGGGGGGGGAACACCAAGCGAAGACGAGGACGAACCTTGCCAGCAAAGAACTAGAGGACAGAAAAAATTCCCACCAGAGGTTAAAACAGTAAACATGATCCATGTGAAGAAGAGGAGAAGCAAACATGCACTCCGAGACATACGTGCCATAGAGCCCGTCACACCCAAGTTCACCCCCTGGTTGGCCTGCCCAATCACTTTCGATTGCAGGGATCACCCGACAAGAATCCGACATGAAGGATTGGCTGCCTTGGTGTTAGACCCAATAACAAACGGATACCATCTCACACGAGTCCTTATGGGTGGCGACAGTGGTCTAAATCTGATATATCAGGACACAGTCCGCAAAATGGGGATAGACCCGACAAAAATCAGCCGCAGTAATACTACCTTCAAGGGAGTAATACCAGGCCCAGAGATCCGCTGCACGGGCTCCCTATTACTAGACGTTGTATTCGGTTCTTCCGACAACTTCCGAAGCAAAAAGTTAACTTTCTACATCGCCCCATTCTGAAGTGGCTATCAAGCACTACTCGGAAGAGCGGCTTTCGCTCGTTTTAATGCAGTACCGCATTACGCTTCTCTCAAGCTTAAGATGCCCGGTCCACGTGGCACCATCACAGTTAGTGGAAATATTGAGCATTCTCTATGCGCAGAAGAATGTGCGACGGCTTTAACAGCCGAGCACTAGATGGCCTCACCAACCAGAATAAATGACAAGTCGTCAAGACCACGGACACGGTTAGACGAGTCTGCCGCATCACTACATATACATGAGATTGGTTTGATGGTTAAACCCTCATAGATTGTATCAGGGGCTTCCTGCGTGTAATCAGGGCTAGTTCGGCTCAACTTGACTTATCTTGAATTTTAATGGCTTATTGATAATAACCAATTTTCTGGCACGGCAACTTTCACCTAAGTTCTTCTCTTTTACAGATGACAATCGTGCTACACCCGTCCAGGACACGGCACAACAGAGACACAGGCGCAGACGTGCAGCAGGGACCCGCTCAAAGGTTTCTTTTCAGATTAAGACCCTGTGTAAACCTTTTTTACTGTCTCTTGTTGTTCACATCCTCCGGATACTCAATACAACCGAGAAGGATGCTGACGTTATTGGCATGTGGCCACGTCAGGATATTGCACGTACCTGGACACTCGGGGTTTATTATTAAGGGCATTGTTCAGCCCGGCAAATGTTATAAAGACCGAATACCTTAGGGAGTGTTCGGCGTCGCGAGTTTGGCCTTATATGCATCAGCTCTGAATCATGTCTTTGGTCAAATGTTGGATTTGCCCAGCTCCTGTGTTTTGCTACCTTACGTTCTGCTCTATCGGCTAAGGCGGCACCGAAAGAACTATTGCGATTGTGCCCTGGTTTATCTGGATGAGCACCTTAGTAGAGAAAGCCGAAAACTGACTGTCATGATAAAGCGCGAGACTGGTCAACCACTCGATGACTTAGCGGAATCTTCGGGATTCCTCCGCATTAACGAAGGGCCGTTTCCCGGTCATGTATGTACGCGCCCCGTATTCGGACAAGCACGGAAGTACGAGGGGCTATATAGTAGTCCCACCGTCAAACTCTTATGACTAAGTGAAAGTGTTAAAGCAATATAGTCTGATTGCCTCGTTCGCTGCACTACTACCTCCTTTATGGACCAAGACGTTGGATCAAGGGTGAATACGCGTTTTTTGCAAACACCCCCGCATTATATGCGTGGGGGCTGAAGCCGACGACTGCAAACTTTCAGGTTATATTCATATATACATAAACGGCCGCACAGGAGGCATCATAATACTTTCAGGCAAAAGTATAAACACAACCTTTATAATTCAATAAAACATTGTTTTTTTACAATGGGAATACATGTCACTAGAACATAATATTCTTCGAGCACTCTGACTCCATCGAACGAGCGCCTTCAAGGACTTCTTCAAAGTAGTGCTCGGCAGTTACTCGGCCCACGGCCGAACCCTGTGTTGCAATAGTGGTGGCCACCATCTCTGCCCAGTATGTCTTGACACGGGCAAGTGCCATCCGCGCACCCTCTATGCACGCCGACCTCTTCATAGCATCTATGTGCGTCACTGCACCAAGGAATTGTTGCACTAAACTAAAGTAACTATTCGGCCTTGGCCCTTCTGGCCACAAATGATCCACAACAGACCTCATGGCAAATCCGGACAACCTATGGAGCTCGGCCCACTCGACCATTCGCTCATTCAACAGCAGCGGACGCACTGGAGCATGGAAATGTGACCAGAACAGCTTTTCCACTTCATGATCTTTTTGATCCTTGAAGTACTCAGCTCTTCGACCGCCTTTGGAGCGGTCGCATCGCTATTTCTGGCTTGTTACTTGGCTTGGGAAAGTTCCGCCTGAAGGATCTCCATGGTGGCAGCTCCATCTGCAGTCACAACATATTAAAGATATTGCAATCATGCTCCTCTTACTATGTGTTGATCACCGGAGAAATCACATACCATGTGCCTCATCGAGCCGCTTGTTGGCAAGCACGATGTCAGCATCTGCCGCATCAAGTTGCCGCTTCAGCTCGGCAAACTCACCAGTCCAGCTAGCCACCGGACCTTCAGCCACCTGCACATGAAGGCGGTCTGATTATTACCTGGGACTATGATCCACTGTTTGCCGCCGTTCTCGATGGCAACCAGAGTCTCAGGGGATAGTATCTGCATAGGGCACACCTAATGTGTGCGGTACTGTCAAAAACATACACTATGTCACGTACCTCAAAGCCTTTTAGTATACTCATAAAAGCTTCATGCAACCCGCTTTCGGCAGATGATCCTTTCAATCACCGTACCCATTAGTGTATGACGCGCTTCTGAGATGGCCGCTTGCTCCAGAATATCCTTCAGTGCGTCCGACCGCACACAGTACGGTTTCGGACTCTTTTTGTTGCTCTCTTTAGGAGCCGAATACTGAGGACTTCGGGTGGCCAAAGGATTACCCTCTGGCCTTGGCGGATCAGGAGAAACCCTCCATGACGACACTTCAGGGTCGCCCGCCTCATGAGGCGGGGTGGCAGGGGGAGGTGTTTCGCTCTCCATCATCTCCGGAAGAAGATCCCCCGAAGATGAACTCTGTCGAGAAGGGCTAAGATCCGAACTGCAAGATATATGCTTCGGTTATTATCTTCAGAAGTAATGTAAGATATTTTTACTATTAAGTACTTTTTGTTTACTTACAGCTCGGTAGAGGGCTGATCCCCTTGCGGACACTGTGTGGCAAGAGTACCCTCCGAGGCAGGACCCTCTGGCGAAGATTTCTTCCCCCGTTTGGAAACCTTTGTTTCCAGGTCTTCAGAGGTGGTCCTCTTCCTTCCTTGGGGAGAGGGAATTTCAGATTCTTCTCCCTCGTTATCCTCCTTCGCGGAGACGCTAATTCCCCCAGTTTGGATGAATAATGAGCGAGGCCCGCTTTCAGCCTCTTTATTCTCCCCTTTATCTTCCCCTGAGGGCGCCTGATAAGGCGCCAGCTCGAGCATTCTGGCTAGTACTGGATTTGCTGAACCTTCGGGAAGGGGGCCGAGCACCTGATCATCTTCGCCTTTGTTACCCAGTCCTGGTCAAAGAGCGACTTTTCAGAATGATGTTATAATAAATAAAAAGACATCATGTTCGGCCACAGGTTTACTTACTTGGGTATCTGGGTGATTGCAGCAAAGACCGGCATCCTCGGTGGTGTTCGGACACCTTATTTGTTGTCCGAAGAACAATTTGTACATCTCTTCGATCGTCATGCTGAGGAAGTGTTGAATAATTCGTGGTCCTTTCCGGGTTGAACTCCCACATACGGAGTGGTCGACGTTTGCAAGGCGGGACCTGATGAACTAGCATGACTTGCATTACCGAGACCAGGCTGGCATCTCTCTCAAGGAGATCTCGGATGCGACTCTGCAATATTGGCACATCATTTACCGGCCCCCAGTTCAATCCCTTGTTTATCCATGACGTCAGTTGTGGTGGGGGCCTGAGCGAAAGGCACGGGTGGCTACCCACTTGTTACTCCAGGGAGCTGTGATATAAAACCACTCCCGCTGCCACAAACTGGACACCTCTGGGAAGGAACCCTCTGGCCATGGAGCATCATCGCTTTTGCTTATTACGGCACCTCCGCACTCTGCGTGCCGCCCCTCGATCATCTTCGGCTTCACATTGAAGGTCTTGAGCCACAGGCCGAAGTGTGGGGTAATGCAGAGGAAGGCCTCACACACGACGATGAATGACGAAATGTGAAGGAGGGAATCCGGGGCCAAGTCATGGAAATCCAGCCCATAATAGAACATGAGCCCCCTAACAAAGGGATCCAGAGCGAGGCCTAGCCCTCGGAGGAAGTGAAAGACGAATACAACACTCTCGTTGGGTTTGGGAGTGGGGATGACCTGCCCTTGGGCAGGCAGCCTGTGCAAGATTTCGGCGATCAGATACCTGGCCTCTCTTAGCTTCTTGATGTCTTCCTCTGTGACAGAGGAGGGCATCCACCGACCTTGAAGGTTGGATCCGGACATGGTTGAAGGTCTGAAGAGCCTAACCTGAGCCTTGGGTGTTGGAACTTGAGGCGGGGGAAGGATTCGATTGAGCACGAGAGGGAAAAAGGACAAGCCTTGGCCTCTTTATAAAGAGGGTGAATATCAAGCGTCCTCCTCGTGGCCATTTGGGACTTGCCTAAAATCGAGGAGTCGTACCAACAGGCACGATTGGGTTACCCACGTCCGTATTGATGAGAATCCCGTAATAAGGGGGACACGATCTCTGCTTTGACAAGACGTCTCAAGAAAACCGCGTCGCAATATGTGCAGTGCTGGTTGAGAAAAACGGTTCGAATAAAGACCGGGCCATGGCATAATGTCATGTTGCTAAACGTGTCAGCAGATTAGATTTGTGGAAATATTATTCTCTCTACGGTGGTATGTGGAACTTATTTTGCAGAGCCAGACACTATTCTTGTGTTCAAAATCTTCTATGGAGTATTCGGAAGAAGAACCCGCCTTGCAATGCCGAAGGCAAATCTACGCGCCGGACTCATCGTCATTGAAGCCTCGTTCAGGGGCTACTGAGGGACTCCTGGATTAGGGGGTCTTCGGACAGCCGGACTATTGGACTATGAAGATACAAGATTAAAGACGTCGTCCCGTGTCCGGATGGGACTTTCCTTGGCGTGGAAGGCAAGCTTGGCAATACGGATATGTAGATCTCCTCCCTTATAACCGACTCTTTGTAACCCTAGCCCCCTCCGGTGTCTATATAAACCGGAGGGTTTAGTCCGTAGGACAACAGACAATCATACCATAGGATAGCTTCTAGGGTTTAGCCTCTACGATCTCATGGTAGATCAACTCTTGTAATACTCATATCATCAAGATCAATCAAGCAGGACGTAGGGTATTACCTCCATCGAGAGGGCCCAAACCTGGGTAAACATCGTGTCCCCTGCCTCTTGTTACCATCCTCCTTAGAGGCACAGTTCGAGACCCCCTACCCGAGATCCACCGGTTTTGACACCGACAGTCTCCTATTTAGTCACTTCCATATACTAGTGGGAATTTTTCATTATAGAACTTGGCTCGTATATTCCGATGATGGGCTTCCTCAAATGCATGAGATCTTCATGAGCAAGCAAGTTGGATGCACACCCACTTAGTTTTCATATTGAGCTTTCATACACTTATAGCTCTTAGTGGATCCGTTGCATGTCAATCCCTACTCCTCATGTTGATATCAATTGATGGGCATATCCATAGCCCGTTGGTTAGCCGCGTCGATGTGAGACTTTCTTACTTTTTTTTCTTCTCTATATTTACCCCTATCATCATACTCTATTCCACCTATAGTGCTATATCCATGGCTCGCGCTCATGTACTACATGAGGGCTGAAAAAGCTAAAGCGCATTAAAAAGTATGAACCAATTGCTCGGCTTTTCATCGGGGTTGTGCATGATAAATACTTTGTGTTAAGAAGACAGAGCATGACAAGACTATATGATTTTGTAGGGATAGCTTTCTTTAGCGTTGATATTTTGAAAGACATGATTGTTTGTTGGGATGCCTGAGTATTGATGTCTTTATGTCAAATTATACAATATTGCTCTGAATCACTTATGTCTTAATATTCATGCCATGATTAGATATATGATCAAGTTTATGCTAGGTAGCATTCCACATCAAAAATTGTCTTTTTCTATCATTTACCTACTCGAGGACGAACAGGAATTAAGCTTGGGAATGCTGATACGTCTCCATCGTTCTATATGTTTTGATTGTTTCATGCCAATATTATACAACTTTCACATACTTTTGGCAACATTTTATATGATTTATTGGACTAACCTATTGATCCAGTGCCAATTTTTGTTTGTTGCATGTTTTTTGTTTCGTAGAAAATCCATATCAAACGAAGTCTAAATGTGTAGACATTTACGGAGAATTATTTTGGAATATATGTGATTTTTGGGACTTGGAATCAACACGAACAGCGGCCCACAGTGACCACAACCCACCAGGGCGAGCCGGGCACCCCCTGGCGCGCCTAGGTGTCTTATGCCCTCCTCAAGTCAGTTGGGGCCCTTCTTCTGGCGCAAGAAAGATAATGTATGAAA
Source organism: Triticum dicoccoides (assembly GCF_002162155.2). NCBI lineage: Eukaryota > Viridiplantae > Streptophyta > Magnoliopsida > Poales > Poaceae > Triticum > Triticum dicoccoides. Next base: position 542,584,399 of record NC_041382.1, read on the forward strand.
AAAATCATGTAAAAATTTCAGCGCAATCGGAGTTACGGACCCCCGGGAATTTAAGAAATGATGACGGGTCAGATCTGGAGAACGTGAAACAGAAGAGAACAGAGAGGGAGATCCAATCTCGAAGGGGCTCCCGCCCCTCCGCTGCCATGGAGGCCAAGGACCAGTGGGGAAACTCTCCTCCCATCTAGGGGGGAGGCCAAGGAATAAGAAGAAGGAGGGGGCTCTCTCTCCCTCTCTCCTGCTGGCGCCGGAGTAATGTCGGGGCCAGGATCATGACGGCGATCTACATCAACAACCTTGCTACCGTCAACACCAACTTTCTCCCCCTCTATGCAGCAGTGTAACACCTCTTCTCCCAGCTGTAATCTCTACTTAAACATGGTGCTCAACTTCATATATTATCTCCCACTGGTATTTGGTTATCCTATGTTGTTTGAGTAGATCCATTTTGTCCTGTGGGTTAATCATGATCTTGGTTGGTATGATTGTTTATTTTATTTATGGTGTTGTCCTATGGTGCCCTCTGTGTCGCGCAAATGGAGGGGGGCCGATGTAGGGTGTTGCAATATGTTCATGGTTTGCTTATTGTCGCTGTTGCGGGGGTAACAGCAGCCTAAATGTGGATAAGTGGGTTATGGTGTATGGGAGTAAAGAGGACTTGATAGTTAATGCTATGGTTGGGTTTCACGATGTTAATGATCTTTAGTAGTTGTGGATGCTTGCTAGGGGTCCAATCATAAGTGCATATGATCCAAGTAGAGAAAGTATGTTAGCTCATGCCTCTCCCTCATGTTCTAACATACTTTCTCTACTTGGGTCATGCATGTTATGTAATCATGTTATGTCCTCACAAACAAATTTTTCAAGGTAACTAACAGACCATGCATTGTTATATACTCGTGTTCTGTGGGAAAAATTTTTGTGAGGATATTATTCTAGCCATTGATTGCTGAAGGGCGGATATAGGTATGTACACATGGTAAGCATTAAAGGATTTCACTACTTCCAAATATAGAGTTCTCCATATGCACATTTACTTCCCTAATGTATGGTTAGATGAAACCAACAGTGTGGTGCATGTTTCTACATCATGAAAATGAGGAAACTAACATGGCCATTGACACACACTCATATTTAGTAGTATATAGATTACTAACCGTTTGATTATTCAGGGGTACAAATTGGTTGTAATGACATGGTCACAATCGCATGAATTAACTCATTCCAAATATAGCTGATTTACGGCGTCTCTAATACATTGACATAGTTCTACTCAAATTCTGCTCAAACAGGGATATGCCAATCATCACAAAAAGTTCAAACAGTGTCATGGTATCATCCTTAACATGATACGGAAACAACTTACACGCGTCGTCCGAGCAATACGTGCTGCCATCTGCTTTGTCGATCGCGTAGATGATGCCATTGTGTTCAATAGCATCATGGAAGTGTGTATCAGCTTTGACGATGATCCATTGTGAGATGAGTTGTCTCTAGCTAAAGAAGACACTAGCGTAAATATAGGCGAGTCCGCGGCCGAACAAGGAAATTATCTTGAAGTCTGCATAATTTGCATGTCGTGTGGGCACTTGGTAGATTACAATCTTCTGCAAAACAAGGTCCGTCCAACTGACATGGTAATCTAGATGACTTGGACCGCGATGGTAAAACTCTCATGGGAGGTCTAGAAGTTCACGAGCACCAACTTTTTACCATCTTTTTTGAAGGCAGCCATCCAGTGGGAGTTCATGCCGACCCAGTACATACCTGCCAAGAAGTTTCGGCCGATGGTGATCGGATCGAAGTCTAGGGAAATGATGTACGACAACCCACTACATACCTGCAAAGAAGTTTCGTCTAATGGAGATCGATTGAAGTCGAGGGGCATCATGTACGCCTCCGTATCATGGTGAGACAATCTCGCAAGACCAGATAGAAGCAAGTAGGGTGTCTTGAAAAGCTTAGGCCTCGCTTCGACGATGGCCGTGTGCATGTCGCTCGAGCATGCAGCCAGCCGCAGGGTGCTCAATATATCCATACACGAACAACAGAGGTCGAGGATGTCACTGGGGAGATTGCTCCAATCGCGGCTCATATGGATGCTACGCGGTTCGCGTTCAGCCATGGTGTAGTTTGGAAGGTGGGGTTTTGGGGGGCTTGATTTATGGGGTACAAGGTTGTAGGTGCTGGAGCGGCTAGCGAGGGAATAGTGGTACTGGGGGAGGCGAGCGAGGCGACGGTACACGGGGGCACAGTGAGATGGAGACAGAGATGGAGATGGAGATGGAGTGGTGCTATGGGAGGGGAGAGGAAGACGAGGCGAGGCATGCTAATGTGTTGTACAACGGCAGTGACAAACTGCACAGTGCACAGGGTGAGGCTGACTTTGGTAACCTGAACACACCGCATGGACTAGTGTCAGGCGCAGGGAGTTGTCACTTCACTGTGAGGACCGGATGAATAGTATTTTGACCATCAAGTGTACCACAGTTGTACTACTACTACTACTACTAGTAGTAGGAACATGAGTACTCCAGTACTGTATAGCGGAAATAGGTCTCCCGTGCTAGCATGCCTGTTCACTTCATCCTCGAGGTATCATCCATATTGCGAGCGGAACCAAATTCTCATGCATGCGAAAGCGCGAAGATGGGCCTTTTCTTTTTTGATGAGGATAACCGTGTATTCCTTAACCAGAGAATATTGTGTCTCCCATGCACATGCCAATGTCCATCTGAACCAGCTACGACACATTTTTTATCTGTTTGCATAGGTCCCACCTATCAGGAAGGATGGGCACGTACACGAACAGGTACGACTCCTCAGTCTACCTGCATAGCCTTTTCGTTTAGTCTACCTAGCCGTCTAATCAATTGCCTGCATGCCACTTCTCCCATTTACTTCTCCATCGGGAACCGATTTTCCTCGGCTTCTTCACCTCCCCTTCATCTTCATTTGCAACCAAACCCCACTACGTTCACATTGTTTTAACCTCTTTAAATAATCATCTACTACTTCAGTTAGACTAGCCATCTAATCCTATAATTCTCCATACCATAGCCCTCTGTTTCAGCGGTTCCAAATGGCGAAAGAGATCGAGATTGTCGGCGTTCTGGGAACAGGGGTCCCCAGACTTGCCTGCCTGCGGCCTGCGGCGTGGCTCAAAGGGGGGCCCAGCGCGGCCCATCTTCACCAACACCAACCCAAGACCCTCGCGAGGGGCCAAGCCTCGCGGGGCGGACGACGCGGAGCTTCCTCAGGCGCGGACTCGTCAGGCTGGCTCACGAGGAGGCGGACAAATCAAGGCGGGGTACCTCACGAGGTGCCCGTGACGCAAGCCATGAGGACTGGGGGCGCCAGGCGGGTGCCAGCCCGTGCAGCGTCCTCCCTTCCTCTTTGGTGCAAAGGGGGCAAGCGCAGTCGCGGAGTACCGAGGCATCAGGCAAAGGTTGCCATTTCGGTGCAACGAGACCAAGACCAGGAGGACTACGAGACGGAGGTCACCATGGAAACCAAGACGGCGTCATCACCAGAGCTTTGCGCAGGCGAAGACTACTTTTGTCGGGATAGTTGATACTAGCTGTCCCCCTTCAAATTAGCCCGCCACTGTTGGCTCCCTTCCCGCTCGATATTTGGGAAGAGGACTAGGGCCTCTATAAATAGGACCAGCCACCCACAGGGCAGGGAGAGGCGGAAAAAGAGAGAGAGAGCTGAGCCGCAGGGATCGAAGGATAGAGAAGATCAGGTAGAGAGAGAAAGAGAAAGGTGACTAAGCTCCTCCTAGCAGCTCATCGCCCCGACCAAGAACAGACCCTCGCGAGGCTGTTCTTCCTTGTATTGGTCATCATCATCAGCCCAAGAGGCAATCCACCACACCACACACTGGAGTAGGGTACTACACCACAACGGTGGCCCGAACCAGTATAAACCCTGTGTCTCTTGTGTTGTTCTTTCCATAGTTCAGATGCTAGCAAGGCGGAGGGGTGCAGGTAGGTAGGAGGCGAAATCTCCGTGCACACCCTAGTTTCGAACCTCAAGGGTCTGCCGGAACCCGAAATCCGACATTTGGCGCGCCAGGTAGGGGTGCACCGGGATTCGTCTTCCACCACCCCGTTCTCCTCCGACCATCACGCCCATGTCTGACGCTCATCGGGCCCGCGCCGAGCGCCGGGCCGCGCTCGCTTCCCGCGTCACCCAGACGGCCCCTGTCGGCGGGCGACCTTGCCGTTCCTCGTCACCTACCGTCAACGCCGCCACCGGCCCGGCGGGGGACGAGCATCAAGCATCGTTCCAGCATCCGTCCGTGTGGCAAGACGGCCGCACCGCAACTCCCTCGCTCACCCCAGCTGGTTCTTCGTCCCGCGCGCTCCGCGCGCCCATGGAGGCTCGGGCTGCACTCATCACGGCGAACGAGCTCCTGCGCTACCGTCCCGTCGACGACGTCTACGAAGAATGTCTCGACCGCGTCGCCGAGCTTGTCCGTGCCGCAGGGGGCTCTCCTGCGCCGTCCGTTCCGCTGCACCGCACCCCGCCCCGCGCGGGTAGTGAAGCCCCGGCAGCGCCCCGGCCGCCTCCTTCTCAGGAAGGCGCCATGGCTCCAAGGCGCGTGGCCCCTGGGCGGAACCCACTCCGTCAGGCGCCAGCGCAGCAAGAGCAGAGCTGTCAAGAAGTCCCTCGCCCACAGGAAGCTGCCCGGGCGCTCCCTGCTCCAGCATGTCACGACCATGCTCCCATTCCCGCGCGTCAGGACCCCGTGCTGCTCCCAGCTGCAGCGCGTGGGGACATGCAAGACCAAGTTCCCCGTCATCCAAGGCCTCCCGTGGCCACAGCAGGCTGCCGCGCCTTCACCGCCGAGCTACGCAACGTCGCGTGGCCCGGCAAGTTCAAGCCAGACCTGCCTCCTCGCTACGACAGCATGGCTGACCCTGCGGAGTTCCTCCAGCTCTACAAGCTGGGCATCGAAGCTGCCAATGGAGACGAGAAGGTCATGGTGAATTGGTTCCCCATGGCGCTCAAGGACGGGGCCCGGACCTGGCTCCTGAACCTGGCTCTAGGCACAATCTCCTCCTGGGACGACATGCGCACCCGCTTCATCGCCAACTTCCAAGGCACTCGCGACCGGCCACCCGCCATGAGCGACATGCGCCGCATCAAGCAACAGCCCGGGGAGACCCTGCAGAAGTACATCCAGCGCTTCAACAACGCGCGCCGCAAGATTCCCAAGGTGACTGAGGAGGCCATCATCTCGGCCTTCTCCGACGGCGTGCACGACGTCAAGATGAAGGAGGAGCTGGCGATGCATGAAGACCTATGCACCTCCTTGGAACTGTTCAACCTGGCAACCAAGTGCGCCAGGGCCGAGGAAGGGCGTCTCTCCCTCCTCGAGCTGCCTGCCGCAGACCCAGAAGAGAAGAAGCCAAAGGCCAAGGATGTGAAGCGCAAGGGGGCTGCCGTGCTCGCGGCAGAACTAGACACCAAGCGGGGCAGAGATCAGCCCGAACCTTCCAAGGGCAGCCGGTACTGTGTGTACCACGACCTCCACACCCACAACACCAACGAATGTCAAGAGCTCCGAGCCATGCAAGAAGGAAGGATCGGCCGTCGCCCTGACCGCAGTGACTGGGGCTACGACCGAGGAGGTGGAAGGAAGGCAGGACGCTAGGAAGACTGTGGCCCATGCCAAGGGTGGCACGATCAACCTCGCGAGGATCGCTGGCAAGACCGGCCTCACAAGGGAGGCTAGAGGGATCAGCCTCGCGAGGGAGACTGGAGGGATCAGCCTCGCGAGGATCGCCCGCAAGGCAACGCAGGCCTCCCACCGCTGCCGCCGCAGCCAAGGAGAAACGAGGACCGCCACCAGGACGAGGGGGCTGGGGGCTTCTAGGAGCCGCGCGTGATCGCCTGCATCCTGGGCGGGGCACAAGCCCTAGCCTCTCAGCGTATCTTCAGGCAGTTCGCCCGCGAAGTGAACGCGGTCCTCCCCAGGCTCGAAGCCACGCGCCCTCTCAGGTGGTCGGCGTGCGCCATCACGTTCAGCTCAGCAGATCAGCTCAAGTGTGCGGCTACAGCCGGAGTTCTCCCGATGCTTTGTTCCCCAATCATCAGCAACATGGTGGTCACCAAGACCCTCATCGATGGTGGGGCAGGGCTCAACGTCCTGTCTGTGGAAACATTCAACAACCTCCAAGTGCCCTACAGCCAGCTTCAGCCAACCAAGCCTTTCTCCGGTATCACCGACGGCTCCACGGTCCCGATTGGGCAGGTCCGCCTCCCTGTCACCTTCGGGGCACGCGACAACTACCGCACCGAGCTTATCGACTTCGACGTCGCTCACATTCACCTGCCGTACAACGCCATCCTTGGGTACCCAGCGCTGGCCAAGTTCATGGCCGTAACTCACCACGGCTACAACGTCCTCAAGATGCCACGAAGCGGCGGAGTCATCACGGTGCCCTGTGAAGAGAAGGACATGGTGTGTTCCCTGGAACGAGCCTTTCAGGCCGCGTCACTGGAAGACCCAGGTCGTGGAAGCAGGAGGCCTCCCGAGACCGCCCCTAAGAAGAAGAAGACATCGTCCGGCCCGACCACTCAGGAGGCAGGCCCCTCTGGGCCCGCGCCTGCCCAGGGGGAACCTCCTTCCATCGCATAGGAAAGCGCGCCCAGCACCCTCCTCAGGCAGGGCTCGGGGGCTCTCCCCTGGAGGGCCACCGACCTAGCCAGGGTCACGAGGGAGGCGCTTGGGCACCACATGGAGGCGTGTTTCGAAGCACGTTTCCCTCAAGAAGGAGCGAGGCAAGGAGACCCAGACCCTCAAGAGTTCGTCAGCAAGGCCATTCAGGAGCTACAGGAGTCAAGAGTCATGAAAGGCGGCCGCCGCCTACCAGTAGTGGCTCCCCATCCAGGCGAGGATGGTGGGTTGCGCGTCTGCATCGACATACCAGGGCTCAACCGAGTCGCCTCTCTGGAGCGTCTCTGGCCCTCGCGAGTGGGGCGCTGTGGAGGTCCACCCCACAGCTACGTTCGCATGCCTTACGGCTTGCCGAACGCGGCTGCCACGTACCAGCGCCTCATGAGGGGCATCATGGAGGCACAAGAGGCCAGGCGTTCCGCAGCCCTGGCAGGGATGGAGATGGCCCGTGAGGAGCCGCCAGCGCCTCCGGAGCCCCCCGAGGCCCCTGGGCTTGGGGGCTCGTGAGGATCGGCTCCCGCAGCCCACCGAGTCTGCTACACCAACACCGCTTCGTCCTCAATGTCATCAGGTGACATCTTTCAAGTTTTCATTTCCAGCTGGGAGCGCCCCCCAGGGCTGCATTATTCCCAGGCCGCGTGGGTCCGTCCCTGCGGTGTGTATCCCTTTTTATTCCATGTTGTTAGCTTACCTTGTTGGGGGCGCCCCTTGGGTTGCATGATCCCCAAGCCGCTCGGGCCAGGCCCAGCGGCATGTATCCCGTTTGCGTTTATTTCCGATTATGCGTTAGACCCACCATGCTTGATTATTTGATGCCGGTCCACGGCACCTATTCTTCTCCATGCCGACCACTTGCATGTTAAAGGGGGGTACCTGAGCATCGCAACTCAGGGCTCTTACTGGCTCTCCAGCCCTCACCCTCTAGCTTTGTCCATCGCATCGCGACCTGGCATACCAGCAACGGCTGAGACCAGCTCGAGGGCCGGGACCCGAGGACGTAGAGTGCCGACATCTAACCAAATTTGCAGGGACACATCACAAGATAAGGCCCAGTGCTAGGCGTAACCCGCCTAGAGGTAGGGCCCCGTGAGTCCCGCGCTGGCTCACGGGTGCCCAGATACACCTCGCCAGGCCCTACCGTGCCAGCCACGTGTCAGGGCGGGGCTGTACACGCCCCGGGGGCTCCTCCTGGAGGGGGGCCCCTCCCACGTACCAGTGGAAGCACCATGCTCCGCGCTGGCTGACGACACTGCCGAGGAGCGGCTATGCCCGTACACATACGGTAGAGCTATGCTCCACGCTGGTGATAAACAACTGAGGGTGGCCCCCGGGCCGCACCAACCTCAGGGAGCCCAGAGCTTAGTGTCTAGCCTCGTCGTAACGCCTCCCCTCGGGAGTGCCGCGCGAGGGGGCTGGGCACGGGGGCTGCGTCTGGGTCACACCCAGACGCACGCCGCTCAGCCAGGTCCCCCCGGGCCTGGTTCGTCACGCGTCTCTCCCCGAGCGAAGCCAAGGTACGAAGGCCGTTCGTGCGTCAAGGGGGACTCCTGAGCATCGCGACTCAGGAGCCTAACTGGTCACGTAGCCCCTCACTCCGTGGCCCCGTCCTGGTTTCCGGTCGGGACCAACGTTGGGTGAGGTACGCGCGCGGCCGGACTCTGCAGACGTAGAACGATAGATCCACCCGCATCACACCTCCCTACTTGTTGTTCGTGTGCCAAGGGGGACTCCTGAGCATCGCGACTCAGGAGCCTAACTTGTCACGTGGCCCCTCACTCCTTGGCCCCGTCCTGGTTTCCAGTCGGGGCCAATGCTGGGTGAGGCATGCGCGGGGCCGGGCTCTGCCGGCGTAGAACATAAGCAAGTAGGAAGGAAAGGCACAAATTTCAAGGAATTCAAAAGCAAATATTACAATCCACACTTTTATCTCAATGCCAAACGCAAGTTTAAACGCCTCCTCGAGGCATGATACATGTGCAGGAATTAAAGGCAGGACAGGAGCCGCGACGGAGTCACTTGTCGGCGATGGAGCAGCGCGGATTGGGTACGCCTCACGGAGCGGTGGGGTCGGCAGCGCCTTGCTTCGGCTTGGTGCTGAAGGCCCGGAACTTCCCCAGCAGGGCCTCTGCGCGACCCTTCACGGCCTCGGCAGCGGCAGCGGCACGCTCGCTGCTCACTAGCTCCAGCAGGCTGTCGAGGTCGACACCGGGACCGCGAAGGTAGATGTGGGTGAGGAGCCGCGTCATTGCAGCAGAAGACAGGACACGCGCCTCGGCCTCGACCGCGGGGCCCAGGCCAAGGGCGACATCTTCAAGAGCGTGAACAGGAAGGGAAGTAGCTTGGTGGGGCCGTCCTCGGCGCCAGCCAGTGGGCTCTCCAGGCCGCTGTCGTAAAGCATCCTCAGTGAGGAGCGAGCCCTTGCCTCCATCTCCGCGAAGGCCACGCGGTCCTCGGCAAGAACCAGGGCCTCGTCGTCCAGCTTGGCCTTCCTCGCCCCCAGCTCCTACTCCAGCGCGCCTAGGCGGTCGCGGAGTTTCTTGAGCTTGATCTCCCTCTCCTTGAGATCCGCCTCGCGAGCCTTCACGCCTTCTTCCTGCTCTTGGCGAAGGCGGACCTCGTTCGCGAGCTGGTCCCGCAGACCTTGCAGTTCGCCCTCGAGCACCTTGCAACGACCACGGACGTCGACCACCTCCCCCAGGGCTGCATCACGAGCAGCCTTCGCCTCAAGGACGGCCTGCTTCTCCTCGTCGCACACCGTCGAGGCCTGGACCAGCACCGCCCGAATCGAAGCGTTGGAGCGAACCCATCCTGAAGCCAGCTCCAAGCGCCCGGCCACCAAGCGGGGGTCGGCGCCAAGAAGATCCTGACGCAGTCGGTCCAGCACAGCAACAGCATGATCCAGAACGGTAGAAGGAGTCGGAGAGACAGCAGCCGGTGGAGTAGGAGGAGAAGACGGCAGCGCGGCCACAACATCCTGAGGCGGAGTCTGCCGCGCCCCGACAGCCGAAATGGCGGCGGCAGGCAAGAGCACCTCGGGAGCCACTTGGGCCGTTGGGGCTGAGCTCGCCCCAGCCAGCTCAGCCAGGCCTCGCGAGGACGACTGGGCAGGAGAAGCTTGTGCGTCGCGGTCACCCTCCTTCGCGGGCAGAAGCGCCACCACGGATGGAACCTCGGGAGCCCCCTTCGGCTTCTTTGCGGCGGGCGCCAGCCTATCCAAGAGATGCGGACGTCAAGCTTCAGAAGCAGAGCAAGAGATAAAGACAAGAATCGAACGCTTAAGGGACGTCGCCAGTGAGCTCAAGCGGCCTCCGGCCAAATTTGAAGCCTGAAAGCCGGTTGGAAGGGTCAACCTCGGGAAGCTTGGGGGCGGAAGGCGTATCTGCGGTCTGCCCCGGGGCCGGGGCAGACCCGTGGGAGATTAGCCTGGTCCTGTCCTACCTAGGTATCGGGGGTGAGCTCCCACCGTCCTGCTCATCGTTGTCCTCGTCGTCGTCTTCATCGTCATCCTCGTCGCCATCGCTCGGAGAGAGGCGGAGAACGCGGGACCGGCGCCGGGGGAGGGGAGCCCTCGACTCTCCGTCAGTCGCCTCGGAGTCAGGCCCTTTTCCCCGCTCCCCTCCTTCCTCCTCTTCGCTGGAGTCGTCGGAGGGCACGTCCACCGGTTCCCCGGGAGTTTCCACAGGCACGGGCCCATCCCCGTTGAATACGGGCATGGACTCCACTACCTGCTCCCAGTCGTCGCGGAGGAACAAGGGCGTAGGAGCGCCCGCCAACCTCGCCACATTGCCCCCGACCAGAGATTGGAGGACAGCAGCCAGATCTCCGTCGGCTAAGGCCGCGGGGCTCGGACGGGGCCTCCACATTGGAAGTGAGTACTGCCGAAGTGGGGCCAGCTGGTGCTCCAGGAATTCCCTCAGCAACGATGCGCCGGTCAGCTTCGTGGCCGCCATGTTGGCCGGCCTCAGATCCGCATCCATCTTCTCTAACATCAGCTTCGCGCCGGGGTCCGTGAGCTCCGCTCGACCCCAATCGCTGGAGCTCATGCGCTGCTCCGTGGGCAAGATCAGCTAAGGGTGGATGCGCCCAGCATCCACCAAGACCCAATTGCTCCTGAAGCCCTCAATCCTTTTCCCGGGGTTCGAAATGGCAATGGCACCACCGTACACGATGAAGCTCGTGCACGCGGAAGCAGTACCACGAGAGGTCCGGAGGTAGAAGTAGTGGCGCAGCAAGGCCACTGAAGGTTGCACCCCTACCTGAGCCTCGCAGTAATAGGCGAAGATCGCCAGGAGAAGGACGGAGTTGGGGTGGAGATGCAGGGCTTGTAGCTTATAGTGGCGGAGGATAGAGAAGAAGAACTCGGAGAAGGGAGGCACCAAGCCAGCAGCAATGGCACATACGAAGAGCGGATAGAAGGTGCTCCCTTGACCCTCAGGGGTGGCGGAGTCGGCTTTGAACACCGTAGCCCCGTTGACGCCCCGCGCCGTCGCCATCCGGTGCAACCGGGCGAGGCTCACCTCCGACACATTCAGCGGATCCAGGGCAAACGAGTACCAAGCTACGGCCGGGGGCTGACGAGGCGCCATGGATTCCTAGGTCACACGGTCGGAGTGGATCTGGAAATTTTGGAGGAAGGAAGGAGAGGTGCAAGAAAGGGGATCTGAGCAGCAACCGGGGAAAGCAAGAAGCAAAGCCTAGGTGGATGCCGCTCCTTTATCAACTCGCGCGGTTGCTAGGGCGCCCACATCCAGTCAACCGCCACGCGGCGCCCAAGGCCGCAGGCTGTTAGGGCCCGTGGCGCTTCGCCCTTGCCCTTCCGCCTCCCTGCACGGCAAAGTCCGGACGCGCCTTGGGCCTGGGGGCTACTGTCGGTGTTCTGGGAACGGGGGTCCCCAGACTTGCCTGCCTGCGGCCTGCAGCGTGGCTCAAAGGGGGGCCCAGTGCGGCCCATCTTCACCAACACCAACCCAAGACCCTCCCGAGGGGCCAAGCCTCGCGGGGTGGACGACGCGGAGCTTCCTCAGGCGCGGCCTCATCAGGCTGGCTCACGAGGAGGCGGAGAGATCAAGGCGGGGTACCTCACGAGGTGCCCGTGACGCAAGCCATGACGACCGGGGGCGCCAGGCGGGTGCCAGCCCGCGCAGCGTCCTCCCTTCCTCTTTGGTGCAAAGGGGGCAAGCGCAGCCGCGGAGTACCAAGGCATTAGGCAAAGGTTGCCATTTTGGTGCAACGAGACCAAGACCAGGAGGACTACGAGATGGAGGTCACCGTGGAGCCCAAGATGGCGTCATCACCAGAGCTTTGCGCAGGCGAAGACTACTTTTGTCAGGATAGTTGATACTAGCTGTTCCCCTTCAAATTAGCCCGCCATTGTTGGCTCCCTTCCCGCTCGATATTTGGGAAGAGGACCAGGGCCTCTATAAATAGGACCAGCCACCCACAGGGCAGGGAGAGACGGAAAAAGAGAGAAAGCTAAGCCGCAGGGATCGAAGGATAGAGAAGATCTGGTAGAGAGAGAGAAAGGTGACTGAGCTCCTCCTAGCAGCTCATCGCCCCGACCAAGAACAGACCCTCGCGAGGCTATTCTTCCTTGTATTGTTCATCATCATCATCCCAAGAGGCAATCCACCACACCACACACTGGAGTAGGGTATTACACCACAACGGTGGCCCGAACCAGTATAAACCCTATGTCTCTTGTGTTGTTCTTTCCATAGTTCAGATCCTAGCAAGGCGGAGGGGTGCAGGTAGGTAGGAGGCGAAATCTCCGCGCGCACCCCAGTGTTCGAACCTCAAGGGTCTGCCGGAACCCGAAATCCGACAGAGATGTAGGTTTTTAGCGTCCAACATGTCCTCGTCGAAGGCTCATTGAGCATAGTTGCCACCGTCACCGTCCACCCAAGGGTTGTTCGGAAGTGGATCAACAATGTATCCAACTCCCTCGAAAAGGTAGAGACGAGGGTCATCGGTCTCGACGCAGAGTACACGGAGCGTGCCACTGGGAAGATCCAACGCGTGGCCGTCCTTCAGCTGTGCCTCGAAGATGATGTTTTGGTGTACCACATCATACACGCGCCCTCCATACCAGATGAGCTTCACGATTTCTTGTCTCGGGAGGACATATACTTCTGTGGGGCAGCCATCGAAGGGGACAAACAGAAGCTGGAGTCATGCAACCTTGATTTGAAAAGCATCGTTGACCTACAAAACAGAATCAAAATTCATGTAGAAGATTGTGATAAACAGACACCATCCCTATTCGACGTAGCAAATTTTGTGCTCGGTACAAATCTTCAGAAGGGTGACGAGACGGTGGCATTAAGGTCGTCTGGATGGGAGAATTATCCCTTGCCGTACGAGCGGATAAAATATGCTTCCCTCAATCCTCGTGTGAGTTTCGAGATAGCTGCAAGGTCTAAAGATCTTGTTGCGAAGCCGTCTCCCACAGAAAATGAGAAGAAGAAGAAGAAGAAGAAGTAGCAGGGCATTATGGATGGATGAACTATTTCCCCTCTTGTAAAAAAATTATTCCCTCTCGGTGTATATTGATATAGATGGACTATTTCGATGGTGTGCATGTCTTTGGAACAAGTAGTAGCGTGGGTCCGCTTGACTATAAGGAACTATTTATCCGCCTAGCTTTCTCTACTGCTCCTTCCAGTGATCGGTACGTAATGCATGTGTCCGTAGACATGACAGATTGTCCATGGAAGTTCAACTACGGTGACCATCACATTTCATCCACTGCCACTCACGATTCCCATGACGCCGCTCCAACCCACGGCAGCACGTCCCCCGACATGCGCCTCACCCCTCTCGGCCGCACCGCCACTCTGCCTTTGTGTGCATGACATGTGGGCCACCTTAAATGCGGCGAGCATCAAGTTTCTACCACAGCCACACGCGATTCCCATGACGCCGCACGAACCCATGACACCACACGTCCCCCAACCTGCGGCTCACCCCTCTCGGCCCCACTGCCCCTCTGCCTTCGGGAGCATTACATGTGGACCAGCCACCTATCGGGTCCACATGTTATTGACTCAAAGGCAGGTGTAGTAAGGCGGTGAAGCTCAGTCCTGAGGGCCCTGAGAGGGAAATGTAACTCATGCACCAGGCTGGTGCTACAACTGCATGAACTCGTGCCAAACTCGAGATTTGTTTCTTTACTATACATGCACGCAACGATTTAATGGACATTGTAATCTCAACATGTGATGGGGAGCTCTAAATTTGAATTTGAAACTTATAAAACGAAAAGATTCAAAACAAATAAACTGGGAGAGAGGGAGTATATCGTAGGATGTGTCCCATACAAAACAAGTCCCCTAGTTTGTCACCGCGAAGATGCGATTAAAAAGGAGCACAGCGTCTTCGTACTCGTACGGCAACAAATCGGCCGCAAACAACATGGTACACCTTTGACCGCCATGTGCAAGGTTCGTGCTATCTTATTCAATCTCACCGTGGTTCCATCATACCAATTCATGCGGTGGCCCTTTGCATGGTTGATCCCAATGTTGGACAAAGGTTCTATGGGAACGGTGTCACCATTGTAAATGTTGTGCAAATTGATGTTGGTACCCTCCCATACATATGCAAGCCAATCTCCACTCGCGCCGAGCCTAACCTGTGAAACAGTGGGCAGGGGGAGAATTAGGAAATGGACATGGAAGTAGTCTTCAGAATGCATTTACTACGTGATAAAACTCATCTTACCTGCTCATCAGAGGAAATTCGAGTTCCCCTCAACGTCGGCATCTCAAGGGGCGTCAACTTGCAACTACGGCCACGCCGCGCTGGAGAGACCCCCAAGGAAACATCCTCGTGCGTTCCACGGAACATCAAGATGCATTTGTATGAGTAGTTTATCTTGTGAGAGAAAAGGATGAAGGAGGGAAGGCCTCTAGAGATAGAGATAGAGATAGACACTACTACTACCAATCTGCTGGCCCATGCGTTGCAATGGATCCAAAGTAGTAGAATAATACTTGTTCACATGCTTGAAATATAAACATTCTAGTTCTGATATACATGTGTCAGCAGACATGACAGCTTGTCCATGGAAGTTGAACCACGACGACCATCACGTTTCTTGATTCTACCACTGCCACACCCACATGCGATTCCCATGACGCCGCTCCAAGCCTACCTATAAGCACGACGTCCCCCGACGTGGACATGGATCCTCTGGCGTGCCTATCATTGCCTTACCTTGCCTTTCCTTCGCTGACAGGTGGGACCCACTCTTGGGGGTCCCACATGTCAGTGATAGAATGGTGGGATTGTTCATGTTAGGGGATCCTCATCCCCCCGACGTGCGCCTCATCCCTCTCGGCTCCACCGCTCCTCTGCCTTTGTGTGCATGACATGCGGGCCAGTTGAACTACGGCGACCATCAACTTTCTACCACGGCCACACCCGATTGGACGCGGTTTTCCTGCTCCGCTGCTGTGCTCCGATCTGTACTCCCGCACCATCGAATTTTCATCCAGCGGTTGTGACACATTTCGTTCCGGGCATCAATCCTCAGCTGGAATACTTATGTACTACAGGTAGTACCCGCCGGTGTGGCCATCTATGCCTTGTAACGCCCCGACGCCCAGCTGTGGCACCCTCGCCATGGCCACGCCACCACCGGCCGGTTCATCTCGAACAAGTGATTCGCGAACCACACCACCACCATGAGAATGACATGTGGGCCAGCCGCATTTAAGGTCCGCATGTCATTGACTTATAGGTCGGGCACTAAGCCACTGAAGTTCGGCCCCGTGGGCCCCGAGAGGGAAAGGTAACTCCTGTGGCAGGCCTTGTGGTGCTCCCACAGTACGAGCTCGTGCCAAACCCGGAATTTGTTTCTTACTACTACCAACTACTAGTAAGGTACATGTGCATTGCACGCATGAGATTCTGGTGGTTTGTGCATTATGCTTCTACATGTGGAGTCTTCTAGATTCTACATGTGGCAAAATCTGGTGGAATGTAGATGATATCCAACGGCCAGTAGTGCTCGGATTTGCCATCTTTGTACCGTCGGATTGGCTTCATCCAACGAACAACCTTCAAAGTTATTCACACACTATATAGGGGTATAGATGTTTGGTTTGTAGCCTAAGGTTGCCACACCTAAGCTTAGGCGTGCCACAAGTGTGTTTGGTTGCGTTCTCATCTCGGCATAGTTGTTCCCTCTTCATGCATGCTCAACTCAACACCCCTCTTCATGTATGCTCTCTTCATGCATGCTTCTAGTGTATTTGTGCTAAGCTAGTGTGGACTCATGCACCCTCCATACACTCTACCAAACACCCAAAAGTGGGTCAAGAAGGGAACTCTTGGGATCATGCACCCTTCATACACCCTACCAAACACACCAGGCATGTGTTTGGTTCATTGCTACACTTGTGGCTTGCCACACTTTTCTAGCTACATGGTCCACATCTTGCCACACTTGTGGTGGCCATTTTGTTAGCCATATTTTTTGTGGCAGACACACTTTTCCTAAGCTTAGTTGTGGCAAAGTTAGTCATGAATGAAGTTCAACCATGGAGTCTTCTAGATTCTACATGTGGCAGAATCTGGTGGAATGTAGATGATATCCAACGGCCAGTAGTGCTCGGATTTGCCATCTTTGTACCGTCGTATTGGCTTCATACAATGACCAACTTTCAAAGTTATTCACACACTATATAGGGGGTATAGATATAGATGTGCCAGCCCATTGCAATGGATCCAAAGTATATCTATTTAGTGGAGTGCACTCTAAACACATTGTCTATTTATTTTTCTCTAACCTTTCGTGCCATGCAACCAAGCCACATAAGCTTCATGGGTTCCCCCCATATCATATTATTCATACTACGTTGACTGAAAAAAAGATAAATCACCCAAAACAAGATCGTCCCGTTTTTTGTTCCTATGATGTTGTGACGTGCATGTACCTACTAGTTGTATAGTGGTAGTACTAGTTGTATAGTACAAACTTGGTACTAGTAGGAGTAGAGTAGTATGGAATGCTCCTACTCTATCAATGAGCCCCATCTGACACCAAATTTCTTGGCTTCTGTGCTACAGCTAGATCTTCCCCTCGTTTCTGTTTTCCAACCCAGCGGCGGGCGGGGTGCGGTTTGCCAATAGTCAGTTTTCTCAACGGCGGTCCCACATGAAAGTGAAAATGTCAGGCAACACGCCTTCCCTAAGCTATGTTTCGTGCTGGACGGGCCGTGGAGTACTCCTGATTCCTGGGCGTGTGGGGGGAGTGTGACGCGAACGCGGTAGCCTTTTCCTTTTACTAGCAATGTGTCTGTGCGTTGCGATGGATCCAAAGTAGTAGAATAGTAGTACTTGTTCACAAACTTGAAAGAAATAACTCTTGTTTTGATATACTCCTAATATATTACTCCCTCCGTTCCTAAATATTTGTCTTTTTAGAGATTTCAAATGGACTATCACATACGGATTATATAGGCATATTTTGAAGTGTAGATTCACTCATTTTGCTCCGTATGTAGTCACTTATTGAAATCTGTAGAAAGACAAATATTTAGGAACGGAGGGAGTACTTTTCACTCAAAATATATTTCTCAGGCTGTTTTTATGAGGTGAGGGAGGGATGTGGTTGCTTTCAAGATAATAAGGGGTTTTATGCAAATTGGAGCAGAGAAGTGGGCTATTGTTGCAAAAATGCCACAACTTACCTCATAGCCCTTAGATGCAGATCTAATGGTCAGAAACAACGGATGGCAGACACACCACCATCACCAACCGAGTCTTTTAGGAGTAGGAGTAGAGAAACATGTATAAATTGTAACATTTTGGTTCTGCTCCTTGGAGAGATCGATAGATAGAAATAATGATTGGAAACGCTAGGGCGGGGCTATTTCCGCCAGATAAGCAGGGTGCATAGTAGCTAGGTTGGCGCATCGTCGGTTTGGTCACATGCGATCCGACATGTTCTAGTGTTTCTAGCAAGATGCCCGCACGTTGCACGAAGTTGATGGAAAAGGTAATCACAAATTATAAATTAACGGATGGAGTACTAGTTACAGTGATGCATATAGTTAAGCAAAGGGATCGCACATGTCGGTATTGACTGGAACGAGAATGCAACAACACAATAAGAATTAAGGACACGATGATGATGTGATCGCAGTGGTGGTTACAAAAGGAAAGAAGAAAGATGCATCCATCAACGTACGACCTCCTCCTCCTCAACTTAGTGCGCCAGGACATCGACCGGCGGCTAAGGAGCGGCGGCTTTTGTGGCGAGGTCGAGGTGCTTCTCAGTAAAGGCATCCAAGGCTTCCATCCGGTTGAGGAAGGCCAACATCGTAGTGTCCTCACTGGCCTTGTAGATACCTATGTACACGATTTTCTCGTACACGTGGATGTGTAGGTCGACGAATTCTTCCAGGGCAAGGCTCCTCGCGGAGAGCACGACCTCCAGGTGGACATTATTCGTGGCATCGGCGGGCAGTCGCAGGGCCACCAGTGCTTGAAAGAGGTTCCGGCCATGGAGGCCGATTAGGGTGGCAGGCAATGAGGAGCCCGGGCACGCGGGCTGGAGGAGTACGGCGATGTCGTCCGCGAGCTTTTGAGGACGGTGAACTTGTTGGTGGTGGCAATGATCATCTGGTCCAACTAAGAGTCATAGTTGGCATCGACGGCGGCCATCCACCAGCCGGTCTCCAACACCGTCTGGAGACGATCCTCGGCGCCATGCCACAGGCCGACGTCATGGACCATCTGGCACGGCCGCTGGCCGCTCGCGCGCATCGCCGCCATGGGTCTGGAGTCAGCTCTTTTGTGCTTAGTGTAGGTGCTTAGGCAAATGCTTAGGTGCGTACGATGTGGTAGATGCATTGGAATGGAGGGGCGCCTTTATATGAGGGCAAACTGCGTTGCATTCACATCGTTCAGCCTCTTTTCCTAGTCCTCCTCCGATTACTTCCCTCATGCATTAATTGAAGGAGGATGCATTGGCCGTTCAACATTTGGGGAACCGCTACTCCCTCCCTTGTCTGCATTAAAGCCGTATCCGGAACTGCGCTGCCCGCTGTCAAATTGAATAGTACTGCGCTGCCTGCTGCACGCCCAGCTGAACATGCCTCCTCGCCTCCATCAAGCCCCTCCGTTAAACCCGCATGCAAGCCGAGAAACCTACTCCGGCCACACGTCCGTTCATGAGCGGGCCGGAATTAAATGCAACACCGGCCTAGCTCCTCCTGTCCGCCCTCAGTTTAAACGAGGCCAGATGCCGGCCAAGCTCCTATCGTCCGCCCTCTATTTACACGAGGCCAGACAGACAACGGGCAAGAATCGCACCCCTCCGCCGCTCCCCCATCTCCTCCTTCACCATTTTCTCCATTCTTCTGATGGCTTCCGAGGAGCCGTTCTCCGGCATATTCCCCTGCTAGGTGGCCCGCCGAGCCCTCCGGATACGGGCGAGGCCGCTTGGTGCTTCACCAACCTCGCTTGGCCCGATGGAGCCAGTTGCCGCCCCAAGCAGGCACGTGGTTCAGCAACTCGCCGCTCCAGTTCAGCTCGATGAGGAGTGGTGAGTTGCTCCACGCCGGCATGGCGGCGAGCACACCAGTATGTGCGTCGTCACTGCCGCGTCGTACCGTGCCACCAGTGTCTGCGGTGTCGCGCCTCCCGTGTCTGTGGGCGCGCCTCCCGTGCCTGCGGCAGCGCCATGCAGGCAGAGACAGAAGTCGGGTGCGTGGAGAGCGACGAATCGGTGGCCAGCTTCTCCGTGTCCGCCGCCATCATCGAGGAGAAGTAGAACACGGGAGGCCGCCGCCACGTGGGTCCCATGAAGGCCACCGCCGAGGCGACGACTACGCATTCAGGTGGTTTCTTTGCTTCTTCGTCTCTTCCGAGGACCTTCATCGACCCCGCAAGTGTCTGTCGGATATGAGGAAGACAAAGGGATCCGCAGGTGACCATTTAGATTATGTACTCCCTCTCCAGCTGGCGGGAAATATTTGTTCTAGGAATGGATAAATTGTATGTATCTATAACTAAAATAAGTCTAGATACATCCATTTCTAGGACAAGTATTTCTAGACGGAGGGAGTATTAATTATACCAGGAGAGCCGGATTGGCACCGCTTAGTTCATGTAAATGTAATGAAATCCATCATGTTTATATGAAGATCTGGCTTTTTTATACGAAATCCTTCATGCTTATATGAAATCAGGCTGTGTTTGCACGAATTTCATCTGGTTGGTTAGAGTTGTGAAAATGTATGTCGCTGGCGTTTGATGTCGTCCTCCGCGGAAGGAAGCGGGAGGAAATTTGCCGGCTGCCGTTGGAGATGCTCTTATGCTGGAAATAATAGAGTGACATCCAATCCATTTGAGTTAATTGCATGTATGATTGTCTCTCAATAAAAAGTTAATTGCATGTAGAGTGTACACGTGACTTGCAGGGTGGCTACAGCTTCATACAGAAAGTTAAAAAGAAACAAGTCCATCCTTAATCTTGTATTCTAAGTACTCTGTGGGTTCCACTATCAGTACGGTAGGGAAAGAAGTATATATTAAATAAGTAATGTATAATATAAAAATATAAATTTAAAGACAGAATTCGAACTCATGTCAGAGCGTTGCGAGCATCCGGCGCTAACCAGTCTAGCACATTTTTGTTGTAGACCATGCTAGAGATATATCTCCATGTCTACTCTTATACTCAATCTGTTCCTAAATATTTGTCTTTTTCAGATTTCAAATGGACTACCACATACGGATGTGTATGTAGACATATTTTAGAGTGTAGATTCACTCATTTTGCTTCATATGTAGTCACTTGTTGAAATCTCTACAAAGACAAATATTTAGGAACGGAGGGAGTAGAAAACAAAGTTGGTGATGATGGTGTGCGTGCCATCCTGCAATATAGGCCGTCGGATTTATATCTAGTGGATAGGAAGGAAACTATGGTATTTTTGCAAAAATATACCCACACCCCTCTCCACATTCGCAAATACGGCCTTCCCTTGTTCATCCTTTTCTCTCACAAGATAAACTACTCATACAAATGCATCTTGATGTTCCATGCAACGCACGGGCATCTAGCTAGTTCTTTTAAAATAGTTACTGCGATAATTGGGTTGAAGTGATATATTTTATGTCTGCCCCGAATGATTTCAGATTCACTAGTAGTAACAAATAAAAGGTTGCCTTCTTAATTAACAGAAAACAGGGTGAAAACTATCACATGAGGCCTCAGCCATAGGTTCTGTAAAGTATGTCATGCTGTGTACCATACCTATTGTATACCCTGCCCTGAGTTTGGCAAGGGAGTACAATAGTGATCTAGGAGTAGATCACTGGACATTGGTCAAAATTATCCTTAGTGGAACAAGGATATGTTTCTCGATTATGGAAGTGACAAAAGGTTCGTCGTAAAGGGTTAGTCGATGCAAATTTTGACACTGATCCAGATGACTCTAAATCTCAATCTAGATACATATTGAAAGTGGGAGCAATTAGCTAGAGTAGCTCTGTGCAGAGCATTGTTGACATAGAAATTTGCAAAATACTTACGGATCTGAATGTGGCAGGCCCGTTGACTAAACTTCTCTCACAAGCAAAACATGATCACACCTCAGTACTCTTTGGGTGTTAATCACATAGCGATGTGAACTAGATTATTGACTCTAGTAAACCCTTTGGGTGTTGGTCACATGTCGATGTGAACTATGGGTGTTAATCACATGGTGATGTGAACTATTGGTATTAAATCACATGGCGATGTGAACTAGATTATTGACTCTAGTGCAAGTGGGAGACTGAAGGAAATATGCCCTAGAGGCAATAATAAAGTTATTATTTATTTCCTTATGTCATGATAAATGTTTATTATTCATGCTATAATTGTATTAACCGAAAACATAATACATGTGTGAATACATAGACAAACAGAGTGTCACTAGTATGCCTCTACTTGACTAGCTCGTTGATCAAAGATGGTTATGTTTCCTAACCATAGACATGAGTTGTCATTTGATTAACGGGATCACATCATTAGGAGAATGATGTGATTGAATTGACCCATTCCGTTAGCATAGCGCTTGATAGTTTGTTGCTATTGCTTTCTTCATGACTTATACATGTTCCTATGACTATGAGATTATGCAACTCCCGTTTACCAGAGGAACACTTTGTGTGCTACCAAACGTCACAACGTAACTGGCTGATTATAAAGGTGCTCTATAGGTGTCTCCGAGGGTACTTGTTGGGTTGGCATATTTCGAGATTAGGATTTGTCACTCCGATTGTCGGAGAGGTATCTCTGGGCCCTCTCGGTAATGCACATCACTTAAGCCTTGCAAGCATTGCAACTAATGAGTTAGTTGTGGGATGATCTATTACGGAACGAGTAAAGAGACTTGCCGGTAACGAGATTGAACTAGGTATCGAGATACCGATGATCGAATCTCGGGCAAGTAACATACCGATGACAAAGGGAACAACGTATGTTGTTATGCGGTCTGACCGATAAAGATCTTCGTAGAATATGTGGGAGCCAATATGAGCATCCAGGTTCCGCTATTGGTTATTGAACGGAGACATGTCTCGGTCATGTCTACATAGTTCTCGAACCCGTAGGGTCCGCACACTTAAAGTTTCGGTGACGATTGTATTATGAGTTTATGTGATTTGATGTACCGAAGGTAATTCAGAGTCCCGGATGAGATCGGGGACATGACGAGGAGTCTCGAAATGGTCGAGACGTAAAGATCGATATGTTGGACGACTATATTCGGACATCGGAAAGGTTCCGAGTGATTTGGGTATTTTCGGGGGTACCGAGGACTTACGGGAATACGAGGAAGAAGTAACGGGCCTCATGGGCCAAGTGGTGGAAGAGAGGAGGCAGGGCGCGCGGCCCCCCTAGCCCAAACCGAATTGGACTAGGGGGGCGGCCCCTTTTCCTCCTTTTCCTCCTTCTCCTTCCTTCTCCTTCTCCTCCTTCCTTTCCTCCTCCTAGTAGGAGTAGGAAAGGGGAGTCCTACTCCTACTAGGAGGAGTACTCCTCCTCCTGGCGCGCCCATAGAGGACTGGCCGGCCTCCCCCCTTGCTCCTATATATACAGGGGCAGGGGGCACCTCTAGACACACAAGTTGATCAATTGATCTCTCCCATCCATGTGCGATGCCCCCCTCCACCATATTCCGCCTCGGTCATATCGTAGCGGTGCTTAGGCGAAGCCCTGCGTCGGTAGCAACATCATCACCGTCACCACGCCGTCGTGTTGACAGAACTCTCCCGTGAAGCTCTACTGGATCGGAGTTCGCGGGACGTCATCGAGCTGAACATGTGCTGAACTCGGAGGTGCCGTGCGTTCGATACTTGGATCGGTCGGATCGTGAACATGTACGACTACATCAACCGCATTGTGCTAACACTTCCGCTTCCGGTCTACGAGGGTAGGTGGACAACACTCTCCCCTCTCATTGCTATGCATCACCATGATCTTGCATGTGCGTAGGAAATTTTTTGAAATTACTACGTTCCCCATCATGAGGCACATTGGGTTCCCCATCACCATGATCACCATGATCTTGTGTGTGTGTGTGTGTGTGTGAGAGAGAGAGAGAGAGCGAAATCTCAAAATAAAAGGTGCCCTACTGGAATCCCATTGTATGTATTCATATGGTTCCGGAACTCGAGATAACCTTAGGCATATGTGTGAGAGACATTATTATACTTTGAGACATTAGTGGCTGTGGGTGGGAAGAATTAAAGGGGTGGGCATGTTCGACAGAGAGAGCGTGTGTGTTTCTATGTGAGAGACTTGTAGGATGGTGTAGAAATACGAATTCTAACCTTGACGGAGGGAGAGAAATACATGAAGTGCGCGTGTGTGATTTCGATACCCACAGGGAAATGAGATATGTATGCGTGTGAGAGAGATTGCACAATTCATTCATGTATCACTATCTAGCGATCGTGGGCGTGCATCGCTTGAACATAAATCAATATCTACTTCATATTATGGCCAAAGGTACAATATCGATTCAACGCTATAAAGATTGGACACTCACATATCACATTTTTCTATTTAAATAAACCTTTTCAGTTGTGCATGCCAAAGTTACAGTGATGTTTCTTCAAACAACCAATGTAGCTATCATGTACATGCACCATTGTTACTCTTGCATTCAAAATCATTAGTCTTGGATGATTTAAGGTTCTATTATGAAGTAATATATGTAATATTCATATATGAATTCAACAGGTACGCAATTTATGAAATGGAGGCTATGTAATCATATCAGGTAACACTTTTAAGTAGCGGACTACAATATCCATTTCTTTTTGTGCGCCTCTACACTGACACGTCAATGCATTATGTTTAAAGTAAATAACCAATTGCACTAAATTATCTATTTACACGAGAAATACATAGATTGAGCGTTTGATCCCTTTTTTGTGAACGTGCCACTACACCCATACGATTGGCCGCGCCCGTGTGAACGTCCAAGTTATCGGTGCATCTTCCTGAGTTATTGTTTTTTTTCCTGGGGTGGACTTCACACCAGTTATTAACTGCTGACGCGTGCCCCGTGTACACAGTCTCGCGTGACCTTCCCGCTAGCACGGTCCAAAATTAGTTGAAACTGGATACGAATGATCCCGCGGGCGGCAAAATCTCCCGCCTCCTTCTAAAATTTCTGCCACCTTAGTCTTTAGCATGCGAAATTCCCATTTTATCCTTGGTGCATGGAGACCAACAGTTACAATACCGCCCTCATCTACATAATAGGTCGGGGATGCTTTGGTAACTTCCGGTTCACCCCACTACACGGCACCCCCATTTCTTCTCCCCTCCCGCAAAAATGACTAACTCCACAGCACCAGAGCATCTCAAATCACATCGTCCGTACTTCATCGGCCCTCTCGAAACCCTAGACTACTCATCCACCGGCGTACCAGAGCCCATTCACTGTCAACGGCGTCCACCTCGTCGGATCTGCTTCTGCGGCCGCATCTACCCCTCCCACCTCCCCTAGAAACAAGTAGACTGCTCATCCACCACTGTACCTCAGCCCATTCAGTGTCGGCCTTGTCCATGGTGCCAGATCTGCTTCGCCGGTACTCTCTTTCACTGCAGCGCATCTGCAGCGGCTCATTCGTACTCCCCACTGGAGACGCTTTGTCCACCCCCCCC
>NC_041382.1:542609609-542630563 GCF_002162155.2 Triticum dicoccoides
CGCCCCCATCGACGGCCTTTGATCCTCTTCACCGACACCTTCCTCAACCCTACCGGAGCCACTTCATCGACACCATCGTCAACCCCACCGGAGTAGCTTCGCCTATACCATTCTCAACCCTACCGGGGCCGCTTTGCCAACTCACAAGTCCACGGCCTCAGATCCGGTTCCTCGCACCCTCATACAACCTACCGGAGCAGCTTCTAACGCCCCGTAGAAAGCACAAGTGCTCCCTGGGTGGTTTTGGTAATTAATGTCAACATATCTCTTGGTGGACTACCACTTTTACCTAGTATGTTTCAGATAAGTTCAACAATGGAGTGGCATGGACTAGAGGATGTGGAACCCCTTCAAGATGCTAAGGACAAAGGATTGGCTCAAGCTTCAAGATCAAGACTCTACATTTTCTATTTTAGTGATCCAAGATCACATTGAGTCTATAGGAAAAGCCAATACTATCAAGAGGGGACAAGGTGTTGCTTAATGGCTTGCTTGCTCAAAGTGCTTAGTGATATGCTCCAAAACCCTCAACTACCTACCCACATCCACATATGACCTAAACCAAAAGTCAAACTCGGCCCCACCGATTCTATCTATCCGGCGCCACCGAGTTTCAGATGTCATAGCCACTGCCACAAACCCTAGCAAATCGGTTTCACCGATAGGGATCTCGGTCTCACCGAGATGGGATTGTAATCTCTCTGTGTATGTCCATTACCAAAATCGGTCTCACCGAGTTTGAGCAATCGATACTACCAAGATTACAATGCAAACCCTCTGGTTAGCTTATTACCAAAATCGGTCCCACCGAGTTTGTGTAATTGGTCTCACCGAGTTTGCCTGACCAACTCTCTGGTTAGCTTATTACCAAAATCGGTCCCACCGAGTTTGTGTAATCGGTCACACCGAGATTACGTTATGCCCTAACCCTAACCATATCGGTCCTACCGAGTTGCATCTCAGTCCCACCGAAAATCCTAACGGTCACTAGGTTTGCTGAATCGGTCCAACCGAGTTTAACCATTCGGTCCCACCGAGTTTGGCAAATTGTTTGTAATGGTTAGATTTTGTGTG
The DNA here is from genome assembly GCF_002162155.2 of Triticum dicoccoides. NCBI lineage: Eukaryota > Viridiplantae > Streptophyta > Magnoliopsida > Poales > Poaceae > Triticum > Triticum dicoccoides. The sequence continues at coordinate 542,610,684 of NC_041382.1, forward strand.
GAGGCTATATATACCCCTCCATCCACTCTTCATTCGTGGAGAGAGCCATTAGAACATACCTACACTTCCAATACACATTTTCTGAGAGAGAACCACCTACACTTGTGTTGAGGTCAAGATATTCCATTCCAACCATATGAATCTTGATCTCTAGCCTTCCCCAAGTTGCTTTCCACAAAAATCTTCTTTCCACCAAATCCAAATCCTGTGAGAGAGAGTTGAGTGTTGGGGAGACTATCATTTGAAGCACAAGAGCAAGGGGTTCATCATCAACACACCATTTGTTACTTCTTGGAGAGTGGTGTCTCCTAGATTGGCTAGGTGTCACTTGGGAGCCTCCGACAAGATTGTGGAGTTGAACCAAGGAGTTTGTAAGGGCAAGGAGATCGCCTACTTCGTGAAGATCTACCGCTAGTGAGGCAAGTCCTTCGTGGGCGACGGTCGTGATGGAATAGACAAGGTTGCTTCTTCGTGGACCCTTCGTGGGTGGAGCCCTGCATGGACTCGCGCAACCGTTACCCTCTGTGGGTTGAAGTCTCCATCAACATGGATGTACGATAGCACCACCTATCGGAACCACGACAAAAACATCTGGGTCTCTAATTGCATTTGAATACTCCAAACCCTTCTCTTTACATTCTTGCAAGTTGCATGCTTTACTTTCCGCTGCTCATATACTCATTGCATGCTTGCTTGATATGTATTGTGTTTGTTAAACTTGTGCTTAAACTCCACTTAAACTTAAGAATATTAAAAACTGCAACTTTTGGCACTTAGTGTCTAATCACCCCCCCTCTAGACACCTCTTCTCGATCCTTTCAATTGGTATCAGAGCTTTGGTCTCCATTACCTTGGTTTAAACACCATTGGAGGAAGATGGATGTGTCTACTTTGGGGATTCTTAGACATAGAGTGCCTATTCTTGATGGAGAGTATTTTCATGAGTGGAAAAATGAAATGCTTGATATTTTCAATGAATATCATTTGAACAAGTACATTACTAGCCCTTGTGCACCTCATGTTGATCCTTTGCACCCTACCCTAGATGAAGATATTGACATGATTTGCAATCTTAGAACTGTTGAGCTCATCATTAGAGGCTTGCCTAGGAACTTGATTAGATGTTTGCCTACTCTCAAGTGTGCCTACACCATATGGAGATTTCTTGAGGAACGATTTCAAGATTATTCCTTGAAAAATTTAGACGAAATTCTCCATAAGTCTATTGCCTTGAGTAAGATGAACTCTAGTGATCCTAGCTTTGGTGATTGTCTATTTGAGCTTACCAATCTCATGTGTGCTAAAGGAAATGTTGGAATCATTAGCGATATCATATCCGAAGCTATTAGAATTCATAAAGGTAACCATTGTGATGATCATTTATCTAATGAATTACCCTCTCTAGGAATTGATCAATCACAAGATGATGTTGAACATGGATACTATGATGAAGATGATGATAGTGACTATGATCTTGATGATGCAATGAGGCATTTTGGTCTTATGGCAAATCTTCGCGGCTACATGGCTGGAGGAAAGGAATGGGTCCTCGATAGTGGATGTACTGATCATATGACCGGAGATAAAGATATGTTCCGTGAGCTTGCTGAAAACAACGGCCCTCAAAAATATGTCACTTCTGGTGATAATTCAAAGGGTAAGGTGGTTGGCCTTGGTAAGGTGGCCATCTCACATGATAGCTCCATACAAAATGTCATGCTCGTTGAATCCCTTGGATACAATTTACTTTCAGTTTCTAGACTTGCGGATTTCGGTTTCAATGTCTTATTCACTGAAGTAGATTGCCAAGTGTTTCGTAGAGACAATCATAAAATGGTCTTTACCAGTATACGTAGAGGAGATCTTTACATTGTTGATTTCACTAAAAAGGCTCAACCTAGAACTTGCTTAATTACCAAATCTTCAAAAGGCTGGTTGTGGCATAGAAGACTAGGTCATGTTGGTATGCGAAATCTTGATAAGCTTATTAAAGGTGATCATATCCTTGGAATAAAAGATGTCATATTTGACAAGGATAGACTTTGTAGTGCTTGTCAAGCAGGGAAACAAGTTGGAGGAAGTCACCGCGCGAAGAACATCATGACCACAAGAAGACCACTCGAGCTACTTCACATGGATCTCGTTGGTCCAAATGCCTACAAGAGTCTCGGTGGTAACTCATTTGGTCTAGTCATAGTTGATGATTTTTCAAGATTTACGTGGGTGTTCTTTCTTGATGACAAATCGCAGGTCCAAAAGATCTTCAAAAACTTCACTAGGAAGGCCCAAAATCAGTTTGACGTGAAGATCAAGAAGGTTCGGAGCGACAACGGAACGGAGTTCAAGAACGCAAATGTGGACACCTTTCTTGACGAAGAAGGGATTTCACACGAGTTCTCGGCTACGTACACACCTCAACAAAATGGAGTTGTTGAAAGGAAGAACCGGATTCTTATCGAGATGGCAAGAACGATGCTTGATGAGTACAAAATGCCAAAGCACTTTTGGGTGGAAGCGGTTGAGACAGCTTGTCATGCAACAAATCGCTTGTATCTTCACAAGCTACTCGGCAAGACGGCATACGAGCTCCTCACCGGTAACAAACCCCAAGTTGGATACTTTCGAGTATTCGGCTCAAAGTGCTACATTCTTGATAAGCATCGTTGTTCTAAATTTGCTCCTAAATCTCATGAAGGTTTCCTACTTGGTTATGGCTCAAACTCTCACACTTACCGTGTCTACAACAATTTCACCCGAAAGGTTGAAGAGATGGTAGATGTGAAGTTTGATGAATCTAACGGCTTGCAAGTAGAGCAATTGCCAATTGATGTAGGAGACAAAGACCCTTCAAAAGCAATTCAAGACTTGTCCATTGGCAAGATTCGTCCAATGGAAGTGAAGGAGAGTACCTCGTCCGTCCAAGTGGAAGCTTCTACCTCACGACAAGGTGAACCAAGAGTTGATATGGAAGCATCCACAAGTGGGACACGTCAAGATGAAGAAAACGAGGAAGCGCACCAAGATGAACATCAACAACCTCCTTCTCCACCACGACAAGAGAACGACAACGTCAACAATGAAGAAGGCCAAGAAGAAGCACAAGATGAAGAGGATGTTCCACCCCGACCCAAGCAAAAGCTTTCACGAGTTCGAGCAAGAATTGCTAAGGATCATCCCGTCGAGCAAATCTACAGTGATATCCAAACCGGGAGAATCACTCGCTCTAAAACTCGTTTAGCTAACTTTTGTGAACATTACTCATTCATCTCTAGCATTGAACCTATGAAGGTTGAAGAAGCATTGGAGGATCCGGACTGGATAAACACTATGCATGAAGAGCTACACAACTTTGAGAGAAATCAAGCGTGGACATTGGTCGAGAAGCCCGAAAACAACCACGACATCATTGGTACCAAATGGGTATTTCGCAACAAGCAAGATGAAGATGGACAAGCGGTTCGCAACAAAGCACGTCTCGTCGCCCAAGCTATACACAAGTTGAAGGTACGGACTATGGTGAGACATATGCTCCCATTGCTAGACTTGAGTCCATTCGCATCTTACTTTCTTATGCTAATCACCATGATATCACCTTGTACCAAATGGACATTAAAAGTGCTTTTCTAAATGGCAAAATTGAGGAGGAAGTTTATGTTAAGCAACCTCCCGGCTTCGTCAATCCTAAGAAACCTAATCATGTTTACAAACTTCACAAAGCCCTTTATGGTCTTAAACAAGCTCCTAGAGCATGGTATAAATGCTTGACCAAGTTCCTTATTGAAAAAGGCTTTGAAATTGGTAAAATTGATTCTACTCTTTTTACTAAAAGGGTTAAGGGAGAACTATTTGTGTGCCAAATTTATGTTGATGATATCATATTTGGTTCAACTAACCCTCATTTTAGTGAGAAGTTTGGAAAGCTAATGTCGGAGAAGTTTGAGATGTCTATGATGAGTGAACTCAAATTCTTTCTCGGTTTGCAAATCTAGCAAACTAAAGAAGGTACCTTTGTCTCTCAAACGATGTACACCAAGGACTTATTCAAGAAGTTCAATATGCAAGAATGCAAAGGTATGACTACACCCATGCCTACTAGTGGACATCTTGATTTGACCAAAGATGGTGAACCGGTTGATCAAAAGGTTTATCGCTCTATGATTGGTTCATTGTTATATCTATGTGCCTATCGTCCAGATATTATGCTAAGTGTGTGCATGTGTACACGATATCAAGCTGCTCCTAAAGAGTGTCATCTTAAGGCTGTGAAAAGGATAGTGAGATACCTAATCCATACACCAAATTTTGGCATTTGGTATCCTAAGAGGTCCTTTTTTGATCTTGTTGGCTACTCCGATTTGTACTATGCCGGAGACAAGGTTGATAGAAAATCCACTTCGGGTACTTGTCAATTCCTTGGTAGATCTCTTGTGTCTTGGTCTTCCAAGAAACAAAACTTGGTATCCTTATCCACCGCCGAAGCGGAATACATTCCGATGGTTCATGTTGTGCTCAATTACTTTGGATGACCCAAACTCTTAAAGATTATGGGATATATGTGAAACATGTTCCATTGCTATGTGACAATGAAAGTGCTATTAAGATTGCTCACAATCCCGTGCAACATTCTCAAACTAAGCATATTGAAGTTTGTCATCATTTCATTCGAGATCATGTTGCAAAAGGGGACATTAACCTTAAGCATGTTCGCACCGATAAACAATTGGCGGATATATTCATTAAACCACTTGATGAGAAAGTGTTTTGCAGGTTGAGAGGTGAATTGAACATCATTGATTCTTCAAACTTGGAGTAGGAACTCCATTTGATACATGCGGGGCATGAGCCTATGACTAATCCTCGATATTTCTCTTATGATGCTATTCATATGTCTTGGATATATTTTTACCTTGCATGTTATCTAACCCGTGTAGGTACTTGGTTGAATCTAAATCTATGAGATTGCAACTCACTCACATCTTGAGCAATCTCTACATCAGCAAGTCTCTACACAATGGTGGTTGAAGACAAGGAAGCACGAAACCATTCAAACATATCCTTTGGCAAATTCTATGTTGAGTCTCATGATTGTCATTTTGGATACACAAGTGCTCTTCCTTGCAAAGCTAACCCATGTAGGTAGATGAACTCAAACTCCAAGTGGTGCTCCCAACCCTTGATGAACTACATCAACCTTGAGCAACCCACACAAGTTCAACTACATGAGCAAGATCAACACCACCACCCAAGGTATGTTATTCCATCTTAGAGAAGCTTTACTCCAAGTCATGAGTCAAAGCAACTCGACAAGATGTGAATACATCAAAAGGCTTAAACGAAAAATGGTAACCCCATTTTGAGCTTAAACGATGAGTATAACCTATGATCAAGTGCTCTCACCTGACTCCTAAGTCAATATACTCTAACATAGGTGACTTTGTCGCCGACCATCTCTAGATGAAGTTCTCTTGTGTCTCTCCATGCTTTTGTCTCTTGCATATTTGTTTCCCCTTTCAAAAAAAACTTCATCTAGAACTTTTAGTTTCTTTTCTTTCCTTTTTGTTCTGCATTTTCTACATCCAATTCATTGCAAATCTTTCAGTAAATTCCTTGCATATCCTTGTGAGATCTTACTTGTCTAGTGAGCTGAGGTGACAAGTGGTTTCACTCTAATGAACTCGGTCACACTGATTTATTCTCTTCGGCCCAACCGAAATCTTTCGGTGCAACCGAAGCACACAACTCGGAGTCACTGATTCCACCACAGGAAAACCAACTTGTCACTTATTCCTGATTTCTGTTTGCTCTAGCTCCACTCAATGATTCTTATCCTCTACCAACATCATATTAGACATGCTACTTTGCTCTGTGACTCGAGGACTAACCCATTTGTATCACATTTCCAGAAGAGCCCTTCTTGGAAATTGATGTCAAAGGGGGAGAGAGAGATCACATCAAAGCTTAATCCTTCCTATAGGGGGAGAAAGAGAGAATACTCAGGGGGAGAGAGTTTCTCAACTAGGAGAAAGTAATATCATCAAAGACCCCAGATGCTTGGTGTTCAAGAGGAGAGATGTCACATGTCTTTAAGAGGGGAAAGACATGTTTGGTTGCTTGCTTTAGCTCAAGCTCTGTTGTTTCCTTTTTTTGTTGCTCTGATTTTATGTTCCCTATCTTCTCCCAATATCCCATGCAGATTCAGGGGGAGCAAGACATCTAAGGGAAGGAAATCTCTGATTTTATTGCATATCTTTACCTTTGGGGACATGTCTATATCCAATGTGGTACTTAGTACTCACTCTACATGTCATCCCAGTCTTAGTTCTCTTGTGGTTTCTCTTGCTTGCTCTGGTCAGTAGGTGTATCTGTTTTATTTAACCTTGTTTGCGCAGGTTCATCCCATCCTAAGACAACTCAAGACCACAAGGTAAGTATATGCATCACAGTCATGTGAATGAGAAGTTCTTGCTGATGTACATACTGTTTGCAAGAAGGACTCATGAGCATGAAGGTACATTTCTCACATTCACATCATTTGCTCTGATGCATATAGCCAAGATACATGTAACACATTGCTTACTCTGTCATGTTTACGCATTAACGTGCTCCTATATTCAATATTCACATGATTGCATACATGTAGGGGGAGCCTATGCATGTTACATGTCTTTCCAAAGCTTTACTTGCTATTCTCTATATCTTTATCTAAAGCTTTGATGTATGTTGTCATCAATTACCAAAAAGGGGGAGATTGAAAGCACAAGTGCTCCCTGGGTGGTTTTGGTAATTAATGTCAACATATCTCTTGTTGGACTAACACTTTTACCTAGTATGTTTCAGATAAGTTCAACAATGGAGTGGCATGGACTAGAGGATGTGGAACCCCTTCAAGATGTTAAGGACAAAGGACTGGCTCAAGCTTCAAGATCAAGACTCTACATTTTCTATTTTAGTGATCCAAGATCACATTGAGTCTACAGGAAAAGCCAATACTATCAAGAAGGGATGAGGTGTTGCTTAATGGCTTGCTTGCTCAAAGTGCTTAGTGATATGCTCCAAAACCCTCAACTACCTTCCCACATCCACATATGACCTAAACCAAAAGTCAAACTCGGCCCCACCGATTCTATCTATCCGGCGCCACCGAGTTTCAGATGTCATAGCCACTGCCACAAACCCTAGCAAATCGGTTTCACCGATAGGGATCTCGGTCTCACCGAGATGGGATTGTAATCTCTCTGTGTATGTCCATTACCAAACTCAGTCTCACCGAGTTTGAGCAATCGGTACTACCGAGATTACAATGCAAACCCTCTGGTTAGCTTATTACCAAAATCGGTCCCACCGAGTTTGTGTAATCGGTCTCACAGAGTTTGCCTGACCAACTCTCTGGTTAGCTTATTACCAAAATTGGTCCCACCGAGTTTGTGTAATCGGTCACATCAAGATTACGTTATGCCCTAACCCTAACCATATCGGTCCTACCAAGTTGCATATCAGTCCCACTGAAAATCCTAACGGTCACTAGGTTTGTTGAATCGGTCTGACCGAGTTTAACCATTCGGTCCCACCGAGTTTGGCAAATTGTGTGTAACGGTTAGATTTTGTGTGGAGGCTATATATACCCCTCCACCCAGTCTTCATTCATGGAGGGATCCATCAGAACATACCTACACTTCCAATACACATTTTCCGAGAGAGAACCACCTACACTTGTGTTGAGGTCAAGATATTCCATTCCAACCATATGAATCTTGATCTCTAGCCTTCCCCAGGTTGCTTTTCACTCAAATATTCTTTCCACCAAATCCAAATCATGTGAGAGAGATTTGAGTGTTGGGGGGACTATCATTTGAAGCACAAGAGCAAGGGGTTCATCATCAACACACCATTTGTTACTTCTTGGAGAGTGGTGTCTCCTAGATTGGCTAGGTGTCACTTGGGAGCCTCCGACAAGATTGTGGAGTTGAACCAGGGAGTTTGTAAGGGCAAGGAGATCGCCTACTTCGTGAAGATCTACCGCTAGTGAGGCAAGTCCTTCGTGGGCGACGACCATGATGGAATAGACAAGGTTGCTTCTTCGTGGACGCTTCGTGGGTGGAGCCCTCCGTGGACTCGCGCAACCGTTACCCTCCGTGGGTTGAAGTCTCTATCAACATGGATGTACGATAGCACCACCTATCGGAACCAGGACAAAAACATATGTGTCTCCAATTGCGTATGAATACTCCAAACCCTTCTCTTTACATTCTTGCAAGTTGCATGCTTTACTTTCCGCTACTCATATACTCATTGCTTGCTTGCTTGATATGTATTGTGTTTGTTAAACTTGTGCTTAAACTTCACTTAAACTTAAGAATATTAAAAACTGCAACTTTTGGCACTTAGTGTCTAATCACCCCCCCTCTAGACACCTCTTCTCGATCATTTCACCCGTCCACGGCCGCAGATCCGCATCATCGACACCATCCTTAACCCAACCAACGGAGCAGCTTCACCTACGTCCTCATCCACGGCCACAGATCTGCTTCGCCCACACCGTAGTCCACCCTACCGGAGCCGCTCCACAAACACCCTACTCGATGGTTCTAGATCTCCTTACCGGACCCCGACAGCCACCGCAGTGTCATCACCCTTGATGTTTCTAACCTGATTCCCACCGTCTGGCAAGATGCCAAGCACCTGCCACGGCCTAGGTACTTGTCACCTTCAAACCCGTCCAGCATCACCTGCCTGATGTACTTCAAATATACTAACAGGTCGCTGTTACCTGTTATGTAGCTGGCAAAAACTGCAAGGACGATGTTTCTTCTGGATCTAACAGCTTGGCCAACCAAGATCCTGGACCGAGGCATTGCTATGATCTTGTAAGCGCGTCTCTCTCTTTTGTATTGTTCTGTGCCTGCCAGCGTGCTTTGCTAGGATTTTCGACCAGTAATCCCTTTGTGCCGACAATGATTTCTACTATTGGCTGCTAAATTAGATATGTAGATGTCACACATGATACTACCTCGTACCTCCGTTCATTAATATAAGTCTTTCTAGAGATTCCACTATAGGCTACATACGGAGCAAAATGAGTGAATCTACACTCAAAAATGCATCTATATACATCAGTATGTGGTCCATACTGGAATCTCTACATAGACATATATTTAGGAACAGAGGTAGTACATTACACAAAATCGTAGGTGGCATGTAGGAATTCCAGTGCACTACATTAGGCTTCCTTAGAGTGGCTGCTAGTCCAGCACACAGAGTCATGGCTAGTTTTATGCTACGCACGCAATCATTAGTTGGTGGTTTAAATATGCGCAAGGGATATGCAATGTATTATCATGTAGAGATGTGTGAAATTAGCCATGTCAACTTGCAGATAGGGTTACACAGTGAAAAAGTACAAGATGTATGTGGCAATTTCATGGAACATCGCAAAAAAGGAGAGCCAACGATGAGCCTATACAGTGTGCTATGGTATGTCAGTTCTATTGGCCAAGTTTCTTAGGGACAGTTATTACGAGTTATCCTAAGAAAATAAGCACCTATGAATATAAGCTCCATGTAATAAGCCAACCAGTTCTTTTCATTGCGTTTTTAGCTTATCTTTGGTATGATCAGTGAAAAGTCTAGATTGCATTATATTTTTTCATTTTGCTGCCCATATGAAAATTAATTTGACTTGCAAACATCACAAATTGAACCCAGTGCAGTAATTAATATGATAGGAAAACAGACCATCACTATTTGCTCAAAATGCAAATACAAAGATACCATCTACTTGGCACAATCTACTTTGGTCAATGTTTTCCATAGAGATCACATTGCCTAATTTAAATGAAGAATGCATGACCCACATTTAAATGAAGAACAATTATTTATTAAAATTCATGGTCCAAGTGGATGGTTATTATCATATAACAGCACCACCTGAAAGCATCATATAGCAGCAGCAACTCATCATACAGCAGCAGCAGCAGTGTGCAATTCATCATATACCAGTAGCAGCTCATAGCAATTCATCGTATAGCAGCTGCAGGAGCAGCTCATAGCAATTCATCATATAGCAGCAGCAAGAGCAGCTCATAGCAATTCATCATATAGCAGTAGCATGAGCAGCTCATAGCAATTCATCATATAGCAGCAGCAGGAGCAGCTCATAGCAATTCATCATATAGCATCAGCGAGAGCAGCTCATAGCAATTCATCATACAGCAGCAGCAGGAGCAGCTTATAGCAACTCATCATATAGCAGCAGCAGCAGCTCATAGCAATTCATCATATAGCAGCAGCAGTAGCTCATAGCAATTCTCTATCTCTACTCTTATAAAAAACAGAGTTGGTGATGATGGTGTGCCTTCCAACCTGCAATATAGGACGTCCGATCTATATCTAATGGATAGGAAGGAAACTATGACAGTTTTGCAAAAAGATACCCACACCCCTCTCCACATTTGCAGATAAGTCCTTCCCTCGTTCATCCTTATCTCCCACAAGATAAATTACTCATATAAATGCATCTTGATGTTATGTACAACGCACGGGCATCTTGCTAGCAATTCATCATATAGCAGTAGCAGCTCATAGCAATTCATCATATAGCAGCAGCAGGAGCACCTCATAGCAATGCATCATATAGCAGCAGCAGAAGCAGCTCATAGAAATTCATCGTATAGTGGATCAGAATGAAAATTTAGCAAAAAAATTAGAGGAGATCCTCACCCTGTTGGATGAGCTCATCCTTCAACAGCACCTCAAGGCCATGGCCTGGGAGGTGGGGAGGGAGACTAAGGTGCCTTTTGCCGCAGTGTGGCATCAGCCGTAGTTGTGCAGCGCCTGCCGGAGTAGTGCGTTGGACGAACCACAGTGGAGCAGCTGCTAGAGACCATGAGAATGAGGGGCGGCGCCAGAGGGAGGAGCAGCCAGGGAGATTTGCCCCTACCCGCCAGCCATGTAGCCTAGCTGGACAGAGCATCGTCAAGGACCAGGCCAGATGGGACCAATGGCGATGGCTCGCTGGAGGAACCCTAGTGCTGCAGGTAGGGGATCGAGGTAGAGGGAAAGGGGAGAGGAGATGCAAGCGGGCAGGGCAATGAACGCTTGCGTGTTTGTTTTTACTTGAGGGTGAGGTGTGACGCGGGGATCAGCAGTTGCATTTTGAGTGTAATATAGGCAGACAACAGAGTCATTTCACTATTCCCCTTCCCTTCAATTCTTAGTGAGGTTCTACCCGAAACACCCCCCTCCAAAGCGAAATTAGTTAAGCCCAAGCCCATAACTCAAAAATGACTTCTTTACATCATTTATGGCTTATTTTGACAATAAGCCCTGAAAAGGCGGAATAGAACTGGCCCTTAACCTGCAATTCAATTGTGCGTGCAATGATGAATCACTCCTGCCTACTATAGTGTACATTTAGGCATCATCATACATGGCATAACCTAATACATGTGCATTCCATTGTAGAATCTGGAATATGCAATGTTTATGTTAGTTCATACGTTGCACATCATGTTTAAATGCCCCTTAAATCTGGTCAGTCAAGTGATGGTCTTTAAGCCTCCTTCTTTGCTTCTTTTCTTAATATGTAAGATTTGCTCACACATCTGTTCAATTGCTTGTTTGCATCAGCCAGCCATACTAGGACTGTTTGCTTTGCTTACTTGTTGTTCTTGACCTAACACTCTAACAGAGCTTGTTAATGATTTAAACACTAAGGGCTGATGTAGTGGGGCCTTTTCTAACTCATAGGTGACATAAAGGTTTGGCTGTACACTACAGTAGGCTCTCCAAGAGTACCTGGAGATCCAATTCGAATGTATGCCTAGTTTTTACATAGTGCAGACATAATAAATGCTCATTTCATTGTGTGCAAGTGCAAGAGATGTGGCATGTTTCATTATGTGGTGTTGTTTTGTTATAATCTCATCCTTCTGTGTTTACGGACTAGAAATTATGCATATTTATCTTCCAAGGAGACGAGTAACTAGTTTGTGTCACCTTGCAGAGGGGGTGCAATGAAGATAAGATTGAGGATTTCCAAGTACAAGATGTTAGGAAGGAGCCTTGCAAGAGAAGTAGGAGCTGCATTGAGCCTCTTCAACCTGTTAAGGTAAGTCACCGTATCCAACTCAACAGTTAAATTCCTTGTTTGTTTCAGGCATAGTTAATTTGCTCTTTTCAATTGCTTTATTTGTCCTCAGTCAATGAGATGCCCAAAGAATGATGCATGATGTTGGGTACTTGTATAACTATTAGTTGACATAATTAAAGGCCTTACCATTTAATTACTATGTCGAAGTGTGCCCGAAGCTTTGAAGTCTATTAACCAACTATTATTGCATGAGGCTCACAATCTAGTTTATACTAGTCTAATGATTGCATAGTTTTGCTTGCTTACTTCTATGCAACATGCTGTCTAAATTTGTATCTTGTCTGTGTTCTGGATTGGGCCCCAACATCATGCTCCTCTAGTGAGCTAAGAGAGATTTCTGTATGCAGGCTGCACAGACTACCTTTTTATAATTTTTAAAATATCACCTGCTTATGCTTCATGACATGTAACATTATTGTTAGTCCTATTTTGCCATGTACAAAATAGTCTGTCTTCCTCGCTTCACTGTTGTAACTATGTTTTTTCCCTAGTCATGTGTACTTACAGAAACATTTCAGGATGAAGTGACATCAACACAAAGATCTGCGAGCAGTGTGGCATGGTCGTTACCGAATGCTTATGGATTGGAATTGGAATGTGTTGATGTTCTCGAGCATCAACTAGAGGTGGCAAGACAACGTGTACATGATTCTCAACGTACAATCAACAAGTTGAGACTGGACATGCAGGTATTAGATGCAGGAGTCAAACAAGAAAGAAGACACTAAGGTAACAATAAAGGAATTAGAGATTTTGCAGACTAAAATTTGTGCTATCTAAATCCGGCCAATCCTATTTTCTGAAGAGATTATAGTTCAAATGGTAAGTTATGTTGATGCGCGTCCATGATGTATGAGCTATATTTGCCCAGTGTATGTAATTTGTTGTTTGTGTATGCTTTATTATCACTGGTGCCGAACCATAATGCCCAGTGGGTATAATCGGGTGTAATTTCTTTATTGTATAGTGTAGGATTATTCTACGTTTCTATGCCTTAGTCTCTTTATTGTATTGTGTATGTTCTTAGAGGTGATAGTATAGAGTAGGATAATTCTTTGAATATGCTATATCATTTAAATGGGGGCCAACTCGCCCAAACGTTGTAGTGACCATGGCCCTCCATAGGCTACGATCCATGTCCTTCTATGGGTCGTCGGATCCATGGGCCTTCTATGGGCCATCGGATCCATGGGCCTTCTATCAGCTGTCGGATCCATGGTCCTTCTATGGGCCGTCGGATCCATGGGCCTTCTATAAGCCGTCGGGTCAATGGGCCTTCTACGTCCCGTAGGATCCATGGGCCTTCTACGGGCCGTCTCATCTATGGGCCTTGTACGGGCCGTATAAGGGCCATTAATGGGCTAGAGTGGAAATCGTATGTTTTATGGGCTGACCATAACGGGCTGTTAATAAGCCGTATTTGATGATGCTATGAAAATGGCCCAACAGATTAACGGGCCACAAACGGACCGACTGTATCCACGGGCTGAATTTGGCCCACGAGCAGAAAAGGCCAGTAATGGGCTGTAAGTAACCAAATGCTGGAAATGAGCCCAAGAATAAATGGACCCTGAGAAGGCCGAAAGGCAACACGGGCTGGAAACGACCGAATGGAATAATGGGCCACTAATGGGTATAAAGCGATACACTATCCATTACGGGCCGGTTTCACCACAGGCTGTTAATGGGCCAAGAGTTACAAAGGGACTCATATGGGCCGAAATACGTCATGGGTCATACATGGGCCGAAAGTTACAACGGGCTGGAATCATATTGGACGGCCCAGATGAGGCTACTGGGCCTAATTTCGGTAGGCCGTAAAGGGCCGTGAGTTAGCAGGTTGTAAATGGGCTATATGCAAACATGCCATTAACAGGCTTTCCGCGGGCCAGCCCGCCACCTTTTGACCAAGTCAAACGGGCCGGCCTTTTCACAGGAATGGGCCTCTGTCGGGTCGTGCCACGTGTCGACGTATCATAGGCGCCTTGGGTCCAATGAGTGGATGACATCTGTCGCAACGGTGAGCCGACACGAGTTTCCTCTAGCCAATGATGATTTTCCACGTGGAAAATCCCCATTGGTCGGGGCTGTTAACGGGTTATCGGATCCAAAACCGGACCCGATAGCTTAACGGTGTTCCGTTACGGTGGATGCCATGTGTCGGTCACCCTTGACGAAAGCACTTCTGTGATGCGTGATTTATCGTCATGGAAGTGGACACTTCCGCGATGATAATTTTGGTAATGTCATGGAACACTTCTACGACAGCACAGGTATGACTATCTTGATTCTGTCATAAAATCGTCAAGGATGTACATGCATGACAGAAAACGTGACCTACTGTGACAAACACATATAATCACGGAAGTGTCTTTTTTTGTAGTGTGTGGTGGGGAGGAGATAAGGCTGATTGTGACAGACAAGGACTTGTTTGTAAATAGGGAACAAGTGTGGGCATCTTTTTGCAAAACTGGACAAGTTTGGTTTGTATGCGTCAGATCTAGATCCGGCGGCTATTGGTGAAAGATGGCAGGCACAACATCATCACCAACTCAGGACCTGTTTGATTCACAGGATTTTGAAAACGCGGGAATAGGACACTGCAATATTACAAGTTTCAAACTGATATTACAAGTGTTAGGAGTAATGTTGCACCTACGAAGAGGGAATTACTAGGAAGTTTACATAAGAACTTTCATTACTTTAGGTGGATGCAGCATTATCGTACAAACTAAAATCCACCGCCCTGACAAGTCACTAATGGGCAAATAAGTTTTCGACACTCTGGCCACTTGATGTTTCAAAAACAAATTTAGCTTCTGCGGAGACTTTGTCATTTAGGCTTAGACGCTTGCAGTGATCAGCACGCCATTCATTGTTGCGCCAGAGAACGCCAAACCTCATTACCTTGAGCACACTTGCCTCCAGAACAAAGAACCTGGCCAATTTAATCTCAGATGTGCTGCCTCGGTAGTCGATCAAATCAATTTCTATAAGATGGAGATCAAGGCATTCGATGAGATTGTTATAGTGCAGCACATTTTTCACTTTCGTGTCTTTTTTTATCTGCAAAAGAAGAGAACATATTAGAGCAGCTGGCTGTATAAGATTGTCATGTCATCAAGAGGTACCAATATCATTCGCTCATATGATAGGGTTGGCTGGCTAGTGATATTTTTTCACTCTCTCTCTCTCTCTTTCTCTTTCCTCTCATTTACCTAGGAGTACGTGAAGAGCTTGGGCATTTGTTGCCTTCCACTATGTGGTCGATGCCATATTTTGCAAAAGTATGCCACATAATACGCATCGATGTCAAATCAAAAGATTTTGGCACCGCTCTCGCGATGTGAGAGAGTTGGCACCATTGTGCACACAGACCCACATGTATAAACAAATCAATCAAACCAACTACACCAGCCTCTCACTCTCCCAAACAAGTGTTTTTTATTGCCTCATTCCTCTCTCTCTCCCACGCAAGTGTTTTTTCATTGCGTGAGTTAATTTGGCACCGGAGCAAAGTAGGTGATCCAGATTGGGGCACCAGGTGAGCAATGAAGGGGCATCGATGCCAAATGCATCACAAGTGAATTTGGCACGTGTTTTGGCCTACATAGTGGAGGGTCGTTATAGCCCACTTTTGTACTACCTCTTATTTAGTATAAAATTTTGACCATGGATTTACGTAAGAAAATTCCAATGCATGTCACTAAAAACTACACCATTTGAAATTATGTTCAAATACGAATCCAACGATATAGTTCTTAGTGACATGCATTAACATTTTGTCAGTTAAGTCTATGGTCAAATTTTGATACTAGAAAATAGGAAGAGTAAACCAAGACGGAGGTAGTACTTGCTCTTAGGGTAACCATAGAGTTACCGGAGTAGTCTAAGTTACTTTCCACTATGACTAGCCTAGGCTGCTATAGTAGTACAACAACAAAACGATGCAGGTGATCACGTGAAAAAAAATACTAAAAACATTTCTTTCGGTGCAGTGCGTAGATGTAGTTTTGAACACTACACTTGTCATCGTAATTTTGGAAAATTACGAAAAAAATTGAGCTACGTTGTGATTACCGTTTACTAATAGGAAATAAGTTTCACCTCGATGAGTAGCTTCTCCGTCCATGGAAAGCATGTAAGGAATCCAACAACTTGATCCAGATTGGGGCCGATAGATTTTATTGCCAAGATCTTCACTGTGCGCATAGACTGGGTCAAGCTTGTGGGAATCATTTTCTGGAAGACGGTCATAAATACATCAAGAAGAAATTTCAAAATGTGAATTTCAAGAAGACGGAGAAGAAGATGAGTGATGTACCTGAACGATTATGGATCCAATAAAGAGTTCGAAGAATTTGGCAGACGAGTGCACCAATGCTGTCAATTTCGGCGCGTCAATGACCCTGCTTTTTGTTGGACCTTCTAGATCTGATACAAGCAATCTCTCAAGGAAAGGCGCATTCTCAATGACCATAACATGGAACAGCTGGAGTGATCTATTCCTAATTGATGTCTTGTTGCGGGGCCAGCAAGACACATAAATCCTTCAAAGATTCATCGAGGCGATGTGGAGGCTAATGAACCCGTGGATCTACTCAAGACGAAGGTACTCGAGCGCAGTATAGCTACGGAGCAGGTGCTCCATAGCCTTCTTTGAGATGACAATGTCGAAGAGGTCGAGTTTCTTAAGTTGAGGGAGAAGAAGGGCGGGCGCGGCATTAATCTGGGGAAGATAGCAAGAGCCGAAGCTGGTGCGAGGCAGCGTTGGCGTGAGGCGGAGCGTGGACGGCGGCAGAGAGCGACATCGTCCAGCGTCAAAGCTGAGCTCCTCGAGCTGATCTAGGGCGGGGGATAAGAACCACTCGTCGAACTTGGGTTGGACCTTGCAGTTGGCACTGAACATGCGGATGTCAAGGCATCTGGCTGGCCCAGGGTGTGGTGAAAGGATCTTGGAGACTATGGCCATGCGTTTGCAATCCCCGTCGTAGAGGCAGCTATCGACGGTGAGGTTGAGGGGGACGCGACGCCAGAGGGGGCGCCACCACCGGGAGAGTAGGGCGGTCTGCACGGCAGATTTGGTGGGGGAGGCCGATGATGACGAGCAGCATGTCGTCGGGGAGGCTGCTGATGAAGTCCAGGCTCGCCGGATGTAGTTTTGGCTTGAGCCGCCTCCGCTTGTTGGCTGCCTCGCCATCCATCTCAACCGGCAACGATGCCGGTGTACACGTGTGCTGGTGTGTGTTGTGTGCTGGGTGTGCGCGAGTGCATCCTTCTGTGCATGCCTCCGCACAGTGGTGAATTATGCACGAGTGTGTCCTTCACGCGGAAGAAGTGTGTCCTCAATGCGCCCTCAATTTACTAGCATGCAGGGTGCTACCCTGAGTGGTTTCAACTTTGTTTACTTCACTGCGTGTCAGATAGGCCTCTAGTTTACTTATCTTCACCCACTGCCAGATGGGCCAGCACACGAAGATATAGAACACGAGCTGACAAGGTAGCATGTGGACTAGTTGACCGGTCGACTAAACAATATATGGAGCTATACGCTAACAAAGTGAGCGTATAATCCGTCGGTTTAGTGTGTTCGAGTGAGAGGGGAGGCCCGTGAGAGATAGCAGAGAGAGAGAGAGAGAGAGAGAGAGAGAGAGAGAAAGAGCTACTCCCTCCGTTTGATAATGTAGTTCCAACATTTTTTTTAAAGTCAAACTTTTGAAACTTTGACCAAGTTTATAAAGAAATTACTTATATCTAAAATACCAAAGATAAATGATAGTATGAAGTAAGTACATGTTGTGATGAATCTAATGATCGTTCCAGATGTAAATGTTTTTCTCCACATATACCTGGTCAAACTTTTCTGAGGTTTGACTTTTCAAAACATCCATATGCTTATGGACATGAGAGAGTCCCTAACTAGAGAGAGAGAGTGTGTGTGTGTGTGACATAGAAATAGTGAGTGAAAAAGGTGTGTGTGCGTGTGTGAAAGAGACATGGACAACACTCGATAAAAGTCAAGAAAAAACGTTTGTCTTATGCAAACATATCACACATGCATCTTCGATAACGGAAGCAAGGTGAGGAGATAGTGTGTGGTTGTTTGCAACCGAGAGAGAAAGACCCCTAGCACGTGGCCAAGAGGGGTCTGGCAAACAAGGGAGAGAGGTCGAGAGAGACGTACGGAGAAAATGCAGACATGGGGAGGAGAGAGTGTATGTTTGTCATAGAGAGATCCCCTGGAGATCGTGATGGGACTACATGGGTGGGAGATCGAGTGACAAGGTGTGTGCGCGATAGAAGATACCCCAGGAGATATCGATATAAACGTATGGATGGAAGGAGACAATACGTGCGTTCCTGATGGCTAGTGAGAGATAATCATACTTAGGGGGGAGTGCTTGCGCCTATGATGGAGTGAGGGATTATGGTACTTATTAGGGTGTGCATGTCACATAGAGAGAGAACAAGGGCGGAGAGTGTTGGATGGGTCTATATGTATAGCGCGAGCGAAACATGTGTATGTGTGAACCAAGGAGATATAAAGTTTGAGAGAGATTGAGGAGCCCCGATAAGGTTGTGTGGTGCGTCAGATAGCTGAGAGGGGGAAAGAGATCTTCCATCCGCTCGATAATGCAGTGCATGTAAATTTTTTGGAATCAAACTTTGGAAACTTTGATCAAGTTATGCAAATTTTATTTATATCTACAACACCAAAGATACGTCATACGAAACTACATCTCATGATGAATCTAATGGTATATGTTTGCCATTCTAGATGTAATTGTTTTTCTCCACATACATGGTCAAACTTTGTGATGTTTGACTTTTCAATAAATCAATATGCTATGGACTGTGGAGAGTGCCTAAGTCGAGAGAGATCAAGTGCGTGTGAAGGAGAATGAGTAAGTGTGCAAAAAGAGTATGTGTGTGAAAGAGAAAGCGACAACAAACGATAAATTAGAGAGAGTGTGTTTTTTTTGTTTCTTAGGCGAACATATCACGCATGCATCTCTGAGATAGAAAAGCGAGGTGAGGAGATACACGAAGATAGCTAGTGTGTGATTTTTTGCAACGAAGAGAGACACCCCTATAGCACATGTCCTATAGAGGTCTGGCCAACAAGGAACAAAGGTCGAGAGGGACACATGGAGAACATGGACGCATGGGGAGGGCGACAAGGTGTGTTTATGATAGAGAGATCCCCTCGAGATCGTGAGGGGACTATATGGGTGGGAGATCAAGGGAGGTGTGTGCGCGATAGAAAGATGCCCCGAGAGAAATCGAGATAGACCATGCACATGTTTGCGATGGAGACTAAGATTAGCTAGTCATATACATATAGGGGGGGCTGCGTGTGCCTACAATTGAGTGAGAGACCATCATACTTGGCTAGCTATGCATGAGATTGTGTGTGTGTGTGCGTGTGAGATGGAGAGAGAACGAGGGAGAGAGATAGAGTTTTAGATGGGCCTATCGAGTGCGAGTGAGATATGCATGTGTATGTGTGACCCGGGTAGATGGAGAGTTTGAGAGAGAGGGGGAAGAGCTCCGAGACAATAGAGTGGTGCGTGAGAGAGTTACGGGCAATGAGCCAAGGAATTTGTGTGCGTACGATGAGTGCACCCAAGATATCTAGCTTGGAATAGAGAATCATACATAGTGTGTGAGAGAGACCTATAGATGGAGTATATATGCATGCGGACTAGAAAGACCCCCCCCCCACCACCAC
>NC_041382.1:542630765-542642950 GCF_002162155.2 Triticum dicoccoides
GAGAGAGAGAGAGAGATGGAGAGAAAGTGAGAGGGACCAACAAGGTTTGTGTGTTGGATGCGTGCGACAGAATTGAAGATTTTCGGCGAGAGAGAGAGAAAGAGAGAGAGAGAGAGAGAGAGAGAGAGAGAGAGAGAGTCCGGGAGAGAGGGAGGTCGCGTTTTATGCATCAAAGATTGATATAAACCATGTTTCGATATAAACTTGCATTCAAATATTTAAATTGGAGAACATGTTGTCTGCAATCCACACATGCACGGATATATGCGTATATCAAACAAGTTCATTAATTTGACTTTCAGCATGTTCATGGAGTACTATAATACTGTACAACATGCTACTCGATTGAGGTGTTCAATTTTGGATTTAGTTCACTATTTTGACCTAGTGAACGAGCTATTTCATTGAATCGAGATATTTCATTTTGGCTTTGATTCCCGTTTTTGAGTGGGTCAACTATTTGTCATATAGTAAATCGCTAGCAACGAGCATGTAAAAACAGATTACTCCCAAGCATCATCTCTCCATCTAAAAAAGAAGTGGCAAGCTAATATTTCAAAATTTCATTCGAATCGACTTGGTAAGGTAGACGTGGATGCTTGTTCTCCCAAATTTTGAACGAACCGTTAAAAATCCTTTGCTCGGTGGAATTCGCCCGAGCAAATAAATGGGAGACACGAAATTACCATCCTATGTGGGACACGCATCAATTGGCCCATTGTACATCGAGGGTAGGTTCGTAACTTCATCCAAGCGCGCCTTCTCCTCGGCCGAAATGACATGTGCCGAATAATTCATAAACCATGGTCGGCAAAACACGCTCTCCTCGCCCGAAATAGCTCGCGCCCACTATTTCAAAACACGCTCTCCTTGCCCGAAATCGCTCGCGCCCACTATATTTCAAAGCACGCCCTCCTCGCCCGAAATTGCTCCCGCCCACTATTTGGGGAGAAGCAAAGTTACTCTACTATCCCCGACCCTCAGTACACAAACCCAAGCTGAGAAGCCTAGAGGCAGGGGTAGAACTATAACTCCCCCTCACATTTCAGACAAATGCGACCGTAAAACATGGTTCCACTCCCCTCCCAATCCCCCCCCCCATTCATACCTCGTGGGCGCCAAATCACCTTCTCCCCGGAGGCTCCCTTCTCCCGAGCCGCGAAACCTCAGCCCCTCCTCCATGGAGCCCCCCAGCGCACCAATTTCATAGCCGCCCTCCTCCTTAATGCTGGAGACGTTGTCCATTTGCCATCATGCACTGGGTCGTGTGCCTCTTAGTCTGTCCTGCTGGAGCTGCCTCGACGTCGGCCGCGTGAACAGTACTGGAGCCGATTCACCCCCGCCGTTGTTCACGGCGCCGGAGCGACTCCAACTTCGGATCCGTCCAGAGTGCCGGTGCTGCTTCCCCATAGCCATCGACCGTTGTGACATTGTTGTTTCCCTGCCGCCGGTCGCCACCGCAACCGCGCCAGCCTCACCGACTCGGCAGCTGGACCTGCCTACTTCACCATGCTGCCAGATAGGTCGCACACTCATCTCAAATCACTTTATTTAGGCGTCAATTGTCTGAATTTTTATACTGGGCCAATCAATTCCCAATGGGAAGCAGCACCCCTCGAGGCGGCGGAGCTCCTAGGCTGCCGGTTGGCTGGTGTCTAACGTAAGGGTGCGGGGCCACAAGTTCGCCACGGAAGCAGCGTTTAGATGGCTATCTTAGAGTTGCGTGGGTTGAAGGTACTGCCGCCGCCGGATCTGGATGACGGGGAGTCTTTGTGGATTGGCCCGGGGGCGGCGCAACCACGGCAGTTGTCGGAGTAAATGACCACGGGTAGCCTAGCCGGCTTCCCCTGGTACTTCAGAAAAATTACAGACCGATCAAGCCTCCAATCGACCAAGACACGAAGCCGCCTTCCCCTAGCCGGCTACCTCTCAAGTCGGCTGCGCGAAGGCGGCCCAGCCCTGAAATCTTTGAGAAACAAGACCACGAGAAGGCCGACTCCTAGGAGCCGGCCCCTCAGCAGGCGGCTTAGATCTTGCCCTCAGAATCTGCACCCACATAACGGCGACAAGACGGGGCGTGGCTACAGAAAAGCCTGCCACCCCCGAATCCCGGCGCACGCCTGGCCACAGTACACCGTACAGGGCAGCCATCCCCGTCCGGCGCGGCACTGTCGCCACGATGATCATGTCGTCACCCACGGCGAGCGGCCAGTACGACCCGTGGGTGGCGGGCCCCTGGTTAGGGAGATCCCAAAGGCGGTTGGGCTTCCCGCAGCCGGCCAGGGATATGGCCGGCTTCCGATAGCAGGCCAACTTTCTCCCTCCAAGGAGGAGCTTCATTAAGGAGACAAGAGAAGGTAAGGTTACAGTGATGAGCCGCCTCGCGGCGGCACTGTAGCCATGCTTACCACGACAAAGCCATCGTCACCATGGGCAAGGTAACAGTAGCCCGCCCCCGACAAGACCCCCGGGCGGTGGGGCCGGCCTGTCGGCCAAAGGGTCGGTAGCCGGCGGGCCCACTAGCCGGCAGGCCCACCAGTCGGTGGAGAAGCCGGCTGGCGTAGACACAGATGGCTGGGGCCCACGCCCAGACGGATTACCATTGTACCCCTGGGGGTAGGCCTATATAAACCCCCCCAGGGTTCCCATGCAAGGGAGATCGCACTTTGGATAGATTTTAGACACCGCAAGGAGAAGAGAAGCGGGCTAGCCTGGCCCTCCTCCATCCTTTCACCGAACAGCTCAAGGAGCATTCTGTAGCTATCATTCGAGCTAGTGATCATGCGGAGACCCCGCAGAGCAGCATTAGGGGTGTTATCTCCACGGGGAGCCCTGAAACTGGGTAAGAATCGCTGGCGTGCATGTCTTTGCCTTATCCCGTTTCCACGCACCGGCGATGTTTTATTGGCTCCCACAATGATAAGCCATCCATTGGCATATGTCGCACCAACCACCTGACATTTGGCGCCCACCGTGGGGCCAGGTGCACCGTCGTTCGAAGACCTGCTCTGGACGGGAACCCTTTTCCTTTCCAACGTGTGTAGCCAGCCTGGCACGCCCGATGGCGCTTGCCCCAATGCGTTGCAAGACGTCGCTGACGCCTGCACGGCGAGCTGCCTCGCCGATCTTCTTGGCGAGGCTCGCATCTCTAACGAGCCTGCGTCCGACGCGGGCACAGACTGCCCCGAGAGCCACCTCGTTAGCCTCCTCGATCAACTCCACGTCTCCGGCAAGCTTGCCGTGGACTTGGAGTCGGTTGGGTCCACCGACCCGATGCTTGTCGACTCCGACACGGAATCCCTTGACGCCTTCCCCACCAATGTGGTGGTCATCTATGATCCTCTACCTCGAGCCGACAGTAGCGGCAGCGCCATCACTGAGGTACTGGTCATCAGCCATGGCGCCCCCTCAGGAGAAAACGCCCACGACTCTCTGCAGACGGCGCTGCACGACTTGTCCGTCCCCGTCCCGGCCGATGCGGACGCCAAGACATTGGAGGCGCGCCGCCTCGCCCTCATTGCGGAGGGCCAGAGGCACGCCACCATGAGACGCCTCACCGAGGCTCACCAGCGCGAGGTTGACCGTGCCGCCTTCAGCACGCCGCCTCCCGACGGGTCGAGCCGCGTCGGTATCGTCAAGAAACACGACGCGGCTATCGCCGACATGCTGGGAGCAGACCGCCCAGTCTATGCCACACCTCTCGAGAAATTGCGCGCCGCCCAGGCGGCCGCAGACGAGTTGAATGGGCTGGGGCCTGATGAGCTCCCATATATGACCAGACGCATCAAGCAACTTATCAACGCGGCCACAGAGCGGCATGAAGCCGGCGTCCGCGCCGAGAGCGCGGCGCGACATCCCGAACACCGACCGCGGGCAACACCCGCGCGAGAAAAGAAAAGGAGTCGGCTGCCAGCCTCAGCCAGACTCGAATCTCCATCGAGCGTGACGCCAAGGGCCGCCCTCGAGCCGTGGAGTGGCGGGGCAACCCTCCTCCTCCTCCGCCTCGTGGGGAGAGATACCCTACCACGCCGCCTATCACACATCCAACTCTCAGCGGCCGGCTGGGTCGCCACAAAGGAGTCGGCGAGAATGATGCTCGCCACCGGATCGACCGCCTTGCGCGATCCCTGGCTCTGGAAGAAGAAGATGATGTCGGCCCGTCTTGCTTCGGCCCCCACATACGCGACGAGCCCTTCCCCAAAGGGTTCTCGCTCCCAAGAGACACGCCCAAGTACAACGACTCTGTTAAGCCGGAGGATTGGTCGATCGACTACTCCACCGCGGTTAGCATCGCAAACGGCAACAGGTGTGTTGCCGTAAAATATGTGCCCCTCATGCTCTAGGGCACGACGCGCACCTGGCTTAACAGCCTCAAGCCTTACAGTGTCAACAGCTGGCTAGACTTCACTGAAGCCTTCATACGCAACTTCACCAGCACCTACAAGCGGGTTCCTAAGCCCCGACATCTCTCCTTGTGCGTCCAAGGGCCCAACGAATCGACTCCCGACTATCTCACGCATTGGGCCGAGCTCCGCAATTCCCGCGAGGGAGTGCACGAGGTCCAAGCTATAGAGTACTTCACCACCGGGTGCCGAGAAGGCACCCTCCTCAAGCACCGACTCATCTGCGACGAGCCGACTACGCTTGACGAGCTACTGGTCATAGCTGATAAATACGCCACGGCCGATTCTTCAATGAAGACCGAGCTCCGAGTAGACGCCTCCGGGAAGGTGCTTGCTCCGAGTCCCAAGACGCCGACTAGAGAATCCAGCCGGCGCCCGCACCAGAACGACCACAAGCGCAAGGCTCCCCTACCGCCTTCCACCAGTCGGCAGGTGGCCACAGTCGAGGACGAACAACCCGAAGGACGGCCCGCGCCCAAGAAGCCGAAGGGCGGCTGGCCGGCTTGGCAGCCAGCTTTCTCCTACGAGCAAGCACTTGATGCCCCCTGCAAGTTTCACAGCGGCGCAAAGCCTTCAAACCACATGACCAGAAAATGCCATTGGCTAACTCGGATCTCCAAGGGTGAGGGGATGGCGCCGCCTCCACCTGCTGGTCAGCCGCCTCCGGCTCCTCCGCAGCCGGCCGCTCGACCAGTGGTCGGGGCAGTTCAAGACGAGTACCCCGACGAGCATGCCGCCTACGTCATCTTCACCAGCAAGCCAGAAGATCGGCGTAGCCGGCGCCGACTACACCAAGAAGCCAACGCGGTCGCCTCCAACAACCCAGAATTCATGCACTGGTCCGAAAGGCCTATTAGCTGGAGCCGGACAGATCACCCAGAGGTGATGCCGTATCCCGGCTCCTACGCATTGGTTCTGGACGCCACCCTTGCTACGGAAAGGCAAGCCGCCCGTTTCTCCCGTGTGCTGATAGATGGTGGGAGCAGTATCAATATCCTGTACTGCGACACCATGGAGAAGCTGAGCATCAAGACAAAGCAGCTCATGCCCAGTCGGACTGTGTTCCATGGCATCGTACCCGGCTTGTCCTGCTCCCCAATCGGCAAGATCAAGATAGATGTCCTCTTCGGGGACAAGGATCATTTCCGCCGAGAGGCGGTGTGTTATGAAGTGGTGGATCTAGAGAGCCCTTACCACACGCTGCTTGGCCGACCTGCCCTGGCCAAGTTCATGGCTATACCCCATTATGCCTACCTCAAGATGAAGATGCCAAGTTCCAAGGGAATCATCACCATAGCCGGAGACTACAAGAAATCCTCTGAGTGTGCGGCTGCCAGCAGCCGGCTGGCCGAGTCCCTTGTAATTGCTGAAGAGAAGAAGATACTGGACCGAGTCGTGGCCATGACCGGCAAGCAGCCGGCCCTGTCCCCCGAGCCCAAGGAATGTAGTGCCCAAGGTTCTTTTCATCCGGCCAAGGAAACAAAGAGGGTACCTCTAGACCCAGATCACCCAGAAAGGTTTGCCACCATCGGGGCAAACCTGGACAGCAAATAGGAAGGCGAGCTCGCCGATTTCCTCCATGAGAATCGGGACATTTTCGCATGGTCCCCCAAGGACATGCCGGGTGTGCCGAAGGAATTCGCCGAGCACAAGCTACATGTCCAAGAAGGTGCGAAACCAGTCAAATAGCCTCTCCGCTGACTACCAGAAGAGAAGAGAAGGATTGTGGGAGAAGAGATAGCCCGACTTCTGGCAGCCAGCTTCATTATGGAAGTTTTCTTCCCAGAGTGGCTCGCCAACCCGGCCCTCGTGCTGAAGAAAAATAACAAGTGGCGCATGTGTATAGACTACACTAGCCTCAACAAGGCTTGCCCCAGAGATCCCTTCGCCTTGCCAAGGATTGATCAAGTAATAGACTCCACAGCCAGATGCGAGTTGTTGAGCTTCTTGGATGCTTACTTAGGCTACCACCAGATAAAACTGGATCCGGCTGACTGCCTGAAAACCGCCTTCATCACACCATTCGGAGCCTTCTGCTAGCTGACTATGACATTCGGCTTGAGAAATGCCGGTGCCACTTTTCCGTGTTGCATGCAGAAATGCCTCCTCAAGCAGCTCGGCAGAAATGCTCACGTCTATCTAGACGATATTGTGGTGAAGACGGAGAAGCGCGGCACCTTGCTGGAAGACCTCAGAGAAACATTTGAAAACTTGCGCCGATTCCAAATCAAGCTCAACCCCGAGAAATGCGTGTTCGGAGTACCAGCCGGCCAGCTCCTAGGCTTCCTGGTCTCCGAACGCGGCATCGAGTGCAACCCAATAAAGATCGAGGCCATAGAGAGAATGGAGATTCCCACCAAGCTGTGGGATGTCCAGAAGTTCACCGGATGCTTGGCTTCCCTGAACCGCTTCATCAGCCGGCTCGGAGAGAAGGCCCTCCCCCTCTACCGACTCATGAAGAAGTCCGCTCATTTCGAGTGGAACGACCAGGCGAACCAAGCCTTCCACGAGCTAAAGAAGATGCTAACCACGCTGCCTGTCTTGGCGGCACCGGCTGAAACGGAGCCCATGCTCCTTTACATTGCCGCTACTAGCCGGGTGGTCAGCACTGTCATCGTAGTCCAGCGCCCAGAAGAAGACCGGGCTCAGCCGGTTCAGAGGCCGGTGTATTATTTAAGCAAAGTCTTATCCACCTCGAAGCAGAACTACCCACACTACCAGAAGATGTGCTATGGTGTGTACTTCGCTGCCAAGAAGCTCAAGCCCTATTTTCAAGAGCACCCCATTACGGTCGTATGTACTACCCCGCTTCCTGAGATCATAGGCAGCCGGGATGCATCCGGCCGAGTGGCCAAATGGGCCATTGAGCTGGCCCCCTACGCGATCTTCTACCAGCCCCGCATCGCCATTAAATCCCAGGCACTAGCCGACTTCCTCGTCGATTGGGCCGAAACCCAATACCTGCCGCCGACTCCCGACTCCACTCACTGGCGGATGCACTTCGATGGGTCCAAGATGCACACCGGCTTGGGAGCCGGCATCATCCTCACCTCTCCCAAGGGCGACAGGCTCAAGTATACATTGCAAATTCATTTTTCCGCCTCCAACAATGTGGCCGAGTACGAGGCACTCATACACGGGCTCCGGCTAGCCAAAGAACTCGGCATCCGCCGGGTCTTGTGCTATGGCGACTCGGATTTGGTGGTCCAACAGTCATCCGGTGACTGGGACGCCAAAGACGCAAACATGGCGAGCTATCGTTTCCTCGTCCAGCAAATCAGTGGATATTTTGAAGGATGTGAGTTCCTTCATGTACCACGTGCTAACAACATGCAAGCGGATGCCCTAGCACGAGTAGGATCCCCCTCTCCACCGCCTCCTCAAGCCGTCTATCAAGCCGTCTCCAGAGTCTGATTCCATCTTCGTGCCGCCTGACCCCAACGCAGTCGGATCCGACTTGGGAAACCAAGCAAGCGGCGCAGGGACTCCAACAGGAGGCCAGGGGACTGTCATGGTCGCACCCGGCCTGGGGAATTCGGAACTCGGCCCAGGGACTACATCAACACAACAGGCAATGGCCGACTCCGACTCCAACTCTTCACTACCCAGCCCACCCGCCCCTATCACAGTGGCAGTCCTGACAATAGAAGAAGTCACAGCTCCATCCTGGGCCCAGCCCATCCTCAACTTCTTAGTAAACAGAGAGCTGCCAACTGACGAAATCTCAGCAAGACAAGTTCAACGCCGAGCCGGAGCCTACACAATCGTCAACAGAGAGCTTGTTAGGCGCAGCGTCACTGGAGTCTTCCAGCGCTGCGTCGAACCAGAGAAGGGCATAGCAATCCTCAGAGACATCCACCAAGGCGAATGCGGCCACCATGCAACCTCAAGATCACTCATCGCCAAGGCTTTTCGCCATGGATTTTTCTGGCCGACTGCCTTGGAACACGCCAAGGAACTAGTCAAAAACTGCAAAGGGTGCCAGGTTTTCAGCTCCAAGCAACACCTGCCGGCTTCTGCACTCAAGACCATCCCCTCACCTGGCCCTTTGTTGTCTGGGGGCTGGACATGGTGGGCCCGTTCAAAACGGTGCGCGGTGGCATGACACATCTGCTTGTCATTGTGGACAAATTTACTAAGTGGATTGAGGCGAAGCCGATCAAAAAGCTGAATGGGCCGACTGCCGTCACATTCATCGCAGATATTATAACTCGGTATGGCGTACCGCATAGCATCATCACCGACAACGGCACAAATTTTGCAAAGGGAGCACTGGCACATTTCTGTGCAACAAGCGACATCCGGCTGGACCTAGCGTCTATTGCCCACCCGCAGTCAAACGGCCAGGTCGAGCGAGCAAACGGCCTCATCCTCTCCGGCATCAAGCCCCGACTGGTCGTGCCACTGGAGCATTCGGCCGGCTGCTGGCTCGACGAGCTGCCGGCTGTCCTCTGGAGTTTGCGCACTACCCCAAACAAATTGACCGGCTTCACCCCTTTTTTCCTTGTATATGGTGCCGAGGCCATCATCCCAACTGACATCAAGTTCGACTCGCCTCGGGTCACCATGTACACAGAGGCGGAAGCCAAGGAAGCACGAGAAGACGGTGTTGACCTGCTGGAAGAGGGCCGGCTGTTAGCTCTCAGTCGGTCCACCATCTATCAGCAGGGTCTGCGCCGCAACCACAGCCGGAAGGTCAGGCCAAGATCTTTCCAAGAGGGCGATCTTGTGCACCGGCTGATCCAGCGAACAGCCGGCCAGCACAAGCTCTCTGCCCCTTGGGAGGGCCCCTTCATCATCAGCAGAGCTTTAGGCAACGACTCCTACTACCTAATCGATGCGCAGAAGCCAAAGGCACGCAAGAGAGATGATTCCGGCAAGGAGTCGGACCGACCGTGGAACGCCAATCTCCTCCGAAGATTTTACAGTTAAAAGCAGTATGTAGCACACTACCTTTTGTATTAAGTACGAGACAAGGGGTGCCCCGAGGAATACTCGGGGACTACCCTCTTTTATCAATGAAAGATAAGTATCACGCATACGATTATGTTGCTACACTTGCTTTCCTCGTCCGGCACCGAGTTCGACCAGTCGGCCCGGGGACTCGCCGCCTCAAGTTATATCTGAAGTTCCACCTGCAGCCAGACAAGTAGTGTGCCGGCACCCAAGCCCCCTCTTGCCAAAAGTCGCAGCTTGAAGGAACGACTGTCCGACTGGCAAGAGCCAAGGGCAGGAAAGGATGCCCTCGCGAAAAACGGCTAAGGATTAACGAACTTATATAATACGAGTCAGTGTCCCACCCCGCCAGCCGACTACTAGTGCAGACGGCTGGCCGGCTTCCCATTCACCTTGCTGCAAATCTGAAAAAGCTCAAGTACTTGCCTTCCTAAAAGGACCAAGTCCTTCTCCGGCCACAGACTGCAGAGCAGCTGTCCGGCTGGGAAGGCGGCGGCCAAGGGAAGGCGGCAAAGGAAAAAGCAAATATAAATAGAAGCCAAACACATGCATAATATTTACACAAAAGACCTTCAAAAGGCCAGCATTCAACATAGTCTAAATACACTCCCAGTGGGTGGAACTACGCAAATTTAAAAGATTGTTCAAAGAAGTAACAAGCAGGAAAGCTAGGACGGCGGATCAAGCCAGGGGAACAAGAGGCGAGTTGGGTAGGTTGGCGGAGTCGGCGGTGCCGACTGGAGGAGTGACCGGCTGGCGAGTCTCGGCATCGTTGTTGGATGCACGATCGGGCTGAGGCGGGCTGGTCGCTTCACCATCTGGCGCAGCGTCTTCGTCATCCTCTCCCTCCTCCTCTTCGCCCTCATCACTGTAGGCAATCTCCTCCACCGAGTCCTCACCTTCGGCCGGGTTCAGCCCGAACCACTCCTCCGGCTGAGCGACGCCGGTGTCATCCACCTCAGGAGCAAAGGTGCTGGTATCGGTATACTCGGCGATCACCGAGGCGCATTGGATAATAGTCGGCCGCACCGCCTCTAGCTCCTCGTCAGCCTCCTGCCGCCAGGTGCTCAGTTGGTCCAAGTTCAGCCCAGGATACCAAGCCCGGACGAACTCTAGAGCCCGCCCAGCGCCGGCGTGGGCCGCTGACGCCTTCCAAGCCTCGAAGCGGCCGACTGCGACCACCAGCCAATCGGCGGTCCGACTTGGGGTGCGCGGAATCACCTCGCGAGGCCAGACGGCGGCCAGCACTTGTGCTCCGGGGCACTGAAGATGGCGGAGCATGCGATGGGCCGGCTGCAGGCGGGCTTGAAGCCCTAGAAGCTGCTCCTCAAGTGACATGCTGGCATTCGGCGCAATCTCGGCCCCCGCCTGCCGTTGCGCATCACGGTAGGCCTCGATGGCTTGGGTGGCGGCGGCTGAGTAGCCGAGGAAGTAATCTGCACAAAGAGGAAAGCAATGACACAAAATCAAAAAAATGAATCAGATAGTAGAAGGCAGGCAAGGAAGCAAAGAAGAAGGCGGCCTACCATCAATCAAGTCTTCCACTCGGCTGTAGCCTTGGCTCAGCGCCTGCCTCATCTCAGCCCAGTTTGCCACCTCGGTCTCGTACTCGGCTTTGAGGGCGGCCTCGCTGTCCTGCGCCGCCTTCAGGGCCGCCTTATGGCTCTCCTCCTGGTCGGCCAGCTTCTTGGCCAGGCGGTCACGCTCTTGAGCCAGGGCGGTGCACTCGGCCTTCTTGGCACGAAGGGCGGTCTGGGCTCCACTCAGCTGGCTCCTCAAGTCGGCATTGGCCCCTGCAATATAAAGAAAGAAGTCGTCAGGAAAAGATCCGACCCGACTACTCGGTAGTCGGCCCGAATCTCGGGGACTACACCTGTCACGACCGGTATTTCAATAAAAATATTTATTGAAAAGCCAATCTTTTAAGTCCAGTATGAGAGAAATCCTCCACACTGGCAGACAAATTCTTGATACAATAAGTCAGTAGCATAAAATATATTACAGGGTCAAACTACGGTTGCTCAACCAAACTATTACAAGCATGCCAATAATTATACATAATGGCGGACACGACACAGGGGTGTGAAGGCATACTACTGACTCGAGGATAGGACGGTGGTGGAAAAACACAGCGGGGAGAGAAATGCAAGACTCTACGTCTGTCATCTCATCGAGCGTCGAGGAGAGGCTCGATGAATTTATTTGGTAGCGGAAGCGGATATAATACAGTGACCAAATCCAGGGTCGCACAAGACTGACTGGGACTCCTCTAGGTGCGCTATCAAACTCTTCATCCATGAGATCGCCTTCGTCAGCATCTGGCCAAATCAACAAGCCAGTGAGTACTTTGAAAGTACTCGCAAGACAGTTCGGACGTAAGATATAACAAATGCATGCATGGATGCGACATGATTAATTCATCAATGCACATTAAAATAAAATTAGCATAACGGGATAAGAAAAAGGGGAAACGGCGGTAGTCCGCCTGAAATCCCAACATAACACAAATGAAGACCGATCGGGTGTCTGAAGCGACGCCTCGAAAGGTGAACAAATAAAAATAAGGAAAAAAGATGCCACAGTCGGGCGTCTTAGCGACACCACATAAAGGGCTTTAAAAGAAATACCACAGTCGGACGTCTGAGCGACATCACAAAAAGGGTTTTAAAAGAAATGCCACAGTCGGACGTCTGAGCAACATCACAGAAAGGGCTTAAAAAGAAATACCACAGTCGGACGTCTGAGCAACATCGCAAAAAGGGCTTTAAAAGAAATGCCATAGTCGGACGTCTGAGCGACATCACATAAAGGGCTTTAAAAGAAATG
>NC_041382.1:542643522-542660254 GCF_002162155.2 Triticum dicoccoides
GTCCCAACCGGAAACACCCATGCCCCCTGACCGGATGACTGGCTTTAATCCAGGGCCATGGAACCATCATCACGGCCTCTCCTCTTTGGTGTGTACCATGAAATCGGTTTGCAACTTACTAAACCATATTCCTTGCGGAAAACATGTGGTAGTACAAGGAAGGAAAATGATAGGTACTGGACCGATATGGTTTGACACTGAAGTCTCATAGTCTGGCGTAAGACTGGCATGCTACAACACTACCATCGTACCCATCCTCATGCCAACACATGGCCATTCATATTCACATTCATCCACATATGGATCATCGAACTCACTTACCTCATTATCACATAAAATAATGTTCATCGGTATGCTCACCGACATGCCATGAAACTAACTAAATGCAAAACATGCCAAGACACTCATCATATCAAAAGTTCAAACATGCTTGCCTGGTTCAGAGTAGTCGGAGCCTAGCTCGGTGAAGTTCGCGGCTCCGTCACCTCCTTCGGTATCTACGGTTTAAATAAAATATATGCGCTAACGTAAATACCAAGGAGTGCACAGAAGGTAAGCCAAATATTTCTCAAATAAATCTGATAAAAAACTAGACAAAATTTTAAAGAGAACAGAAAAAGAATCAATCAAAAATACTTTTCTGATTAAAAATTAGAAGGGTTTTTGTCCAGGGACTAATCTGTAATGAAACAGAAGAATTCCAGGGGCTAGTTTAAAAAATAGAAAATGCTTCGGTAGCGACTACGCCAGCCCGAAGAGAAAACGCATTCTGCCCGAAGGCGCTTCCAGACAATGATTTGAAAGAGAGAGCAGAGAGGCTGACGGTGGGGTCCCACCCGTCAGGTTCAAATGCTCAAACGGGGCGGCAGAGTTCGCCGACGCCCGAGAGCCGCGGTGGTCGCCGGCGGTGATCCACGGCGAGGCAGAGAGATCGGAGAGTACCTCCGTGCTCAGGGTACCCTTCCGCGTCAGTTGATGGTGGTGGAGTCGGTCGGCGAGCACCACGTCGACGGCGAGCTCTGCTCCAGCGGACGGCGGCTCGGGTGGTCGAGGGGCTCGTCGGAGAGGGCTGCAAAGGTTAAATTGAAGAGGGGGTTATGCTCCTGGCAGCTAGAGAGGGTAACGAACGGGGTTTGAGCGCCGGAGATGGCCTCACCAGAACGAATCGGGCTGGAGGCCGAGGCGGGGCGAGGCGGCCGGAGCTGGGGGAGGAGACCTCCTCGAGGTCCCCCTAGTGGCCTGGCGGGGTGTTGGTGAGTAGTGGGGGTGCTGCGTGCACGAGAGTGAGCTCGGGACCCCTTTATATAGGCGGTCCGAGGCGGTTGCCGTGAACGAGGATCACCGGCGAGCGATTACGGTGGCGCAGTGCTCGGTCGGGGTGGTTAGGGGGTCGAGCGTCATCACGGAGGTTCAATGGGTCCGTTTTGGTGTTAAACTGGCCGGGGTTTGGGTGTTAAGGGCGAGCTCGACGGAACGGTGATGGCGCGGGCCCGTCGGCGGCGGAGAGCGCGTTCCGTGCTTGCCGGCCACGGTGGCTGTGCTACGGGCGTGCGCTGGCGTGCATGAGGCCACGCGGAGAGCCAGGGAGCGATGGGCGGCGCGGAACGGCGTTCTGCCGTGGTGTGCCTCCTGTCGGCCGCCACGGGAGGTCCCGACGCCGCAGAAGACGCCGGCGAGGGCGAGCCAGCACGCTATCGACGCCAGGAAGGCTCCACGCTCGCGTGTGCAGCTTCGGACAAGAGGAAGAGGCGGCGAGGAACGTGCCAAGGGCACTGTGGCCGCGTGACTGAAACTGACGGACTGAAGATGACACTGAAACTGAATTTTCTGAACTTTGAACAGTAACAGTGCCCACCAGGTGTTCGACCGAATGAAATTGGCCTCTGGTGATTTTTCCTTGAGCTGATTTTTGGTGGAGTGGCTTCTCCTTGCTCAAGTAGGCTGCATGATTTTTGGTGGAATTTTTGGAGCAGTGTGGATATGAATTTCACCAAATTTGGCAAATCTGGTCCAAACTTGCAGAGACTGCATTTTGAAAAATTTGAAAAGGGGAGGAGTGGATCAAGATGGTTCTGGGTTGTGGGTTCAAAGGACAATCCAGGAGAATTCGTTTGAGGTCAAAACTCAAATGAAAAAGTGTACTTGCTTTGAAAATCCCTTAGGCTCCAAATAATTTTCAGAATTGAATTGAGGGGGAAAATAATTAGAATAAAAATCCAAAACCAGTTTGGATTAGTTGGGACAGAGAATTTAGGTTGATCACTAGGGGGAGGGGAGGTTTTGGAGGGGTTTTATCTCATGGGCAAAAATACAAAGCCAAGGGTGGCTTCAAAGATAAGAAAAAACCCAAATTTTCATAGAGCTTCACTTAAAAAAATAAAACAAATTAAAAACTCCCAATAAAAATTAGATTTTTAGAGGGAACTAACAGAGAAGAAGTTTGCAGAAGATCAACCACCAAAGTTTGAAAGAAATAAAATCTTTGCCAAGGCAAAAGGAGGTTTTTAAGAGGAAGGTTTTTCTGAAAAAGAAATTTTTTAAAAAGGGTCTCTCCTCAAAACCACAAAGTTTTGATAAAAAACCAAATAAAAACTTTGGAGTGTCACAACACCTACCCCCTTAGGAAAAATCTCGTCCCCGAGATTTCAGCTGATCCTTAAATAAGTGTGGATGCTCTGTCCGAAGAAAATCCTCGCTTTCCCAAGTTGCTTCACTGTCGGTGTGATTGCTCCACTGGACTTTGAAAAACTTGTTGGTTTTCTGTCGGGTCCTCCTTTCAGACTCCTCTAATATTCTTATGGGACGTTCTCGATAAGTGAGGTCTGGCTGCACATCAATGTTTTCATGGGATACTTGTTTCTCTGGGTTGCTTACGCACTTCCTTAATTGAGAGACGTGGAACACGTCGTGAATGTCGGACAAGTCTTCGGGTAAGTCTAGTTGGTAGGCTACAGTGCCTCTTCGTGCCACTATGCAAAATGGTCCAATGAATCTTGGTGCTAATTTTCCCTTAATCTTAAACTGTTGCAATCCTCTCATCGGGGATACTCTCAAGTATACGAATTCACCGGGTTCGAAGCTGACCCTACGATGTTTCTGATCATAATAACTTTTCTGTCGACTTTGAGCGGTCTTAAGTCGGTCCCTGATTAGCTTAACTTTTTCCTCGGCTTCTCTGAGCATATCTGGTCCGAAGATGCGGCTGTCTCCGGTCTCTGACCAATTTAACGGGGTACGACATCTCCTTCCGTATAGGGCTTCGAAAGGAGCCATTTGCAGGCTGGCCTGGTAACTGTTGTTGTATGCGAACTCGGCATATGGCAGGCTGTCCTCCCAACTGGTTCCATAGGTGAGGACACATGCTCTCAGCATGTCTTCTAAAACCTGGTTTACGCGTTCTGTTTGTCCATCAGTCTGTGGATGGTATGCGGTACTGAAGGCTAGTTGAGTTCCCAGAGCCTGTTGTAATTGCTCCCAAAATCTTGAGACGAACTAAGTGCCTCTGTCGGAAATTATAGTCTTCGGGACACCGTGCAGACAGACTATGCGGGAAAGATAAATCCTGGCAAGCCTCTGAGTGGTGTAGGTTGTCTTCACTGGAATAAAGTGTGCTACTTTGGTCAACCTGTCAGTGATGACCCATATGGCATCATTCCCGTGTCGTGATCGAGGTAATCCGACAATAAAATCCATCCCTATTTCATCCCATTTCCACTCAGGTATTTTGTTAGGTTGCAGTAGTCCGGCTGGTCTCTGATGTTCAGCTTTTATGCGTTGACATGAGTCGCAACATGCAATGAAAGCGGCTATGTCCCTCTTCATACCGTGCCACCAAAATCTTTCCTGAATATCCTTATACATTTTGGTTCCTCCAGGATGGATCGAATATGGAGTGGTGTGTGCTTCAGTTAAAACTTGCTGTTTAAGGTCTTCTATGTTTGGCACGCATAGCCTTTCTCCGTACCATAATATTCCTTCATTGTCTATGACGAATTCCAAGGCCTTGCCCATACTCAACTTCCTTTTAATTCCTTCAATGCTGGGGTGACTGGACTGAGCCTCTTTAATTTTCTCCACAAGGTGTGGTTGTATTTCCAAGTTTGATATGGTGCCTTCTGTTACCATTATCAAGTTGAGCTTGACAAATTCTTGATGGAATTCGGGCCTCAAGCTGTGCAGATAGTTCCCGTCGGAGCTGGGGTTCCGACTCAGGGCATCGGCCACTATGTTTGCTTTCCCTGGATGGTAATGGATACCAACATCGTAATCCTTTACCAATTCTAACCAGCGGAGTTGCCGTAAATTTAGTTCTGGCTGCGTAAAAATGTATTTGAGGCTTTTGTGATCCGTATATATCTCACATCGATTCCCAAGTAGAAAATGCCTCCATTCCTTGAGTGCATGAATAACTGCTGCCATTTCTAAATCATGAGTGGGATAATTTTCCTCGTGTTTGTGAAGTTGCCTTGAAGCGTAGGCGACAACCTTGCCTTCTTGCATCAACACGCATCCGAGACCCTTTCTGGATGCGTCACAAAATACTTCAAAATTCTTGTGTATATCGGGTACAATTAATACTGGTGCTGTTGTTAATTTCCGCTTTAGCTCTTGGAAACTTTTCTCGCAGGCTCCTGTCCATTCAAACTTCTTATCTTTCTTGAGTAACTGTGTCATAGGCTTGGATATGGTGGAAAATCCTTCAATAAATCTGCGGTAATACCCTGCCATTCCCAAGAAACTTCGTATGTCTGTTACGCTGGCTGGTGACTTCCAGTCAAGTACGGCCTTGACTTTCTCTGGGTCCACTGCTATACCGTCTTGAGTCAGCACGTGGCCTAGAAAACCTACTTGTCTTAGCCAAAATTCGCACTTGCTGAACTTGGCATACAATTGGTGTTTCCTTAGCTCTCCCAGTACAATCCTGAGATGTTCTGCGTGCTCTTCTGGTGTTTTGGAGTATACCAGAATATCGTCGATGAATACTACGATGAATTTGTCCATAAACTTCATAAATACTTTGTTCATGAGGTGAACAAAATATGCCGGGGCGTTAGTTAATCCAAATGGCATCACTGTGAACTCGTACAGTCCATATCTGGAGGTGAAGGCTGTTTTGGGGATATCTTCTGTTCGTACCTTCAATTGATGGTATCCTGACCTTAAGTCAATTTTTGAGAATACCTTGGCCTGAGCAAGTTGATCAAACAAATCGTTTATCCTTGGCATCGGGTATTTGTTTTTGACTGTGACCATGTTAAGTGCTCGATAGTCGATACACAATCTCAGCGTTCCATCCTTCTTCTTGGCAAATAAAATTGGTGATCCCCAAGGTGAGGAGCTGGCCCGAATGTATCCTTTATCCAGTAATTCCTTTATTTGCTTCTTCAATTCGATCAACTCGGATGGTGCCATTCTGTATGGTTTCTTGTAGATGGGGTTGGTTCCTGGTGCTAGCTCAATGCGGAATTCTATTTCTCGATCTGGTGGCATGCCTGGCAGCTCTTCAGGGAATACATCTGGAAATTCACACACTACTGGAACCTTGTTTAGCTCAGAAACGTCCACCTTATTTAATCTCGGTTGCCGGGGTCTTTTTCCTTCCTTGGCTGATACTCTTATTGTCTTCCCTTGGTGGTGTGTGAGAATCACGGTCCTGTTGAAACAGTCGATAAAACCTTTATTGGTGGTTAGCCAATCCATCCCTAGGATGACATCCAGTCCTTTATTTTCCAATACAATAAGATTTGCGTAAAACTCCAATCCTTCAAACTCAATGACCACATTCTGACAGTAATCTGAGAAACTTGCTGAATCCCGGGGGACTTGATTATTATGGATTTCTCCAAAGGAAGCATCGAAAAATTATTTTGCAAAGCAAAACTTTTCGAGATGAAAGAGTGAGAAGCTCCAGAATCAAACAAAACCATTGCAGGTATTGTGTTGACAGGAAACGTACCGAGTACGATATCCGGAGCATTTTGTGCCTCCTCTTTGGTTACGTGGTTCAGATGACCCTTCCTGTGGTTATTGTTGGGATTGAAATTGTTTCGCTTGGGCGCGGAATTGTTGCCGTTGTTTGGCTTTGGGGTAGAATTCCTTGGCTTGGGGCACTGTTTGGCATAGTGCCCTTCTTCTCCACAAGCGTAACAAGTAACGTCGGGGCGATAGGTGAATTCCTTGTCCCTTGCATGAAAATTCTTGATTGGGCGTGAGACATTGGATGAGAATTTGGGTGTCCCACCCTTTTTAAAATCTATCTTGCTTCGGTGATTGCGAGTGTGATTAGTCTGGTCCCTTTTTCGCTTGCGGATATCTTCCAGACTGCGTCTCTCATTTTCCAGAGTAATGGCCTTGTCCACCAGCGTTTTAAAATCAGGAAAAGTGTGCACGACCAGTTGGCATTTAAGTGCGGGTGCCAGACCGTCAAGGAATTTCTCCATCTTCTTGATTTCAGTCATACGCTCCTCATTGGCGTAGCGGGATAATAGGGTAAATTGACTGTTGTAATCTGACACTGTCATGTTCCTTTGTTTCAGGTCATCAAATTCTCTCTTCTTGATTTTCATAATACTCTTAGGAATATGTGCACCACGGAAACCTTCCTTGAAATCATCCCAGGTTATGTCATTTTCGTTGTGATGCATGTGCAGAAAATTCTCCCACCACGATGCGGCTGCTCCTGTGAGATAGTGCGGAGCATATAATACCTTCTCGGGGTCTGAACATTTTGCAATAATTAATTTTCTCTCCATATCTCGAAGCCAGTCCTCGGCTTCAAGAGGCTTGTCAGTATGAGAAAATGTTTGAGGACGTGTCTTCTGTAGCTCAGATAACTTGGAGTGCTGTTGATACTGTCCATGGTGATTTCCCATGTTGATGACTTGGTTCATTATTTCACGATGTTGTTGCTGACTCTGTTCATAAAGGCGGCACATTTGTGAAAGTGCCGATTCATTTCCCGGTTGGCTAGACTGTCTCTGAGTGAACTCGTTGCTGGGTTGTGCATTATAATTTTCCTCTGATGGAGTTGGCATGGAGCGAGTCCAAGGACGAGACATTTTTCACTCTGG
The DNA here is from genome assembly GCF_002162155.2 of Triticum dicoccoides. Taxonomy (NCBI): domain Eukaryota; kingdom Viridiplantae; phylum Streptophyta; class Magnoliopsida; order Poales; family Poaceae; genus Triticum; species Triticum dicoccoides. The sequence continues at coordinate 542,650,593 of NC_041382.1, forward strand.
GGATATTTTGTAAAACCCATAAGAAAAGCGGAAAAAGTCGCAAAAACAAATCCATAAAATGCATAAAGCTGGCAAATAGAATTAAATAACTCAGCTTACTTAAGAAAAACAAATCGACTTGCGCACGGAGAAGGACTGCTCATTACATATCTTACACGCGGGCGGTAATTATACAATACATCACTCAGGATATGCGTGCATAATCCTGACATGTTATTTAGGCTAGTGCACTTCTCCAGATCCTACATGATGTGCAAACAGGCTACTTCTCACAGCCTATGCACGTATCTTACGAAGTGGCACAATACACGGCAGCTAAGCGTACTTAGGCAGAGATATTGACGATCTCCCTTGCCCTGCTGAGGGCGAGGCGTAGCGAGGTTGGGGACTTGACTTCCTCCTCGCTAATGGGCTCCATACGTGTAGTGTTGCGCAGAGTGGGCGGAGCGGTTGCCAGGGGCGGAGCAACACGTACAGGAGTGGGCGCGAAGGGTGGTGCAGTGCGCACTGGAGTGGGCGCAATAACTTGGTTGAATTCTTCGGTAGAAGGCAGACGACGAGCAGGCGTAAAAGATGCTGATGACGAGACAAAAGTCAGTGGCGGTGCGATTGGTAGGAGCTCCCTCCTGTTGGCAGCACAGCCATGAACGGAGTCCATGCGGGTAGCTACGAAGTCGTCCACCAGGTTGTCGAAGGCTGCCTCCAGGGCCCGGAGATACTCAATGAGCATCTCAAAAGCCTCGTCTCGTTCTCCTCTGGGGCAGGAGTATGCGTAGTGACAGGTGTAAGGCACATGGCACGGAAGATAACGGTAACGACGAGTCTTCATCACGGGGAGGACATCCCTGAGACGAGCTATCGCCTCGCGGGCTGCCATCTGCATAGCATGCCTCTCCGTAGGCATGGCTCTTCCCACGAACCGGAAGCGGCGTAACTCACCACGCCCTCCCTTGAACTGCACCGCGGCCTGGTGCATGGTCAGACTGTCGTTGACTCGGTGCTGGCAGAGTGTGAAGACTGGGCGCACGGATGGCCCCATCGCGACCTGAACGATGAAAGAAAGAAGCTTGACGAACCCATCGGGCACGTTGGCGAAGGTCTGAGACTCGCAGCTATTGTCGGCCATCTACAAAAGTAGGCAAAAATTCTGCATGGTCAGATCATAAATTTATGCTGACTGACAGAAAATGACTACCATTGCAAAAATATAAATTAGCTCTATCAGGCTAATAACCAATTAGCGATCGCACCTAGTGGCTTCCTACAGTCAGCCTGGCTCTGGTACCAAGCTTGTCACGACCGGTTTTTCAATAAAAATATTTATTGAAAAGCCAATCTTTTAAGTCCAGTATGAGAGAAATCCTCCACACTGGCAGACAAATTCTTGATACAATAAGCCAGTAGCATAAAATATATTACAGGGTCGAACTACGGTTGCTCAACCAAACTATTACAAGCATGCCAATAATTATACATAATGGCGGACACGACACAGGGGTGTGAAGGCATACTACTGACTCGAGGATAGGACGGTGGTGGAAAAACACAGCGGGGAGAGAAATGCAAGACTCTACGTCTGTCATCTCATCGAGCGTCGAGGAGAGGCTCGATGAATTTATTTGGTAGCGGAAGCGGATATAATACAGTGACCAAATCCAGGGTCGCACAAGACTGACTGGGACTCCTCTAGGTGTCGGACTCGCTATCAAACTCTTCATCCATGAGATCGCCTTCGTCAGCATCTGGCCAAATCAACAAGCCAGTGAGTACTTTGAAAGTACTCGCAAGACAGTTCGGACGTAAGATATAACAAATGCATGCATGGATGCGACATGATTAATTCATCAATGCACATTAAAATAAAATTAGCATAACGGGATAAGAAAAAGGGGAAACGGCGCTAGTCCGCCTGAAATCCCAACATAACACAAATGAAGACCGATCGGGTGTCTGAAGCGACGCCTCGAAAGGTGAACAAATAAAAATAAGGAAAAAAGATGCCACAGTCGGGCGTCTTAGCGACACCACATAAAGGGCTTTAAAAGAAATACCACAGTCGGACGTCTGAGCGACATCACAAAAAGGGTTTTAAAAGAAATGCCACAGTCGGACGTCTGAGCAACATCACAGAAAGGGCTTAAAAAGAAATACCACAGTCGGACGTCTGAGCGACATCGCAGAAAGGGCTTTAAAAGAAATGCCACAGTCGGACGTCTGAGCGACATCACATAAAGGGCTTTAAAAGAAATGCCATAGTCGGACGTCTAAGCGACATCGCAGAAAGGGCTTTAAAAGAAATGCCACAGTCGGACGTCTGAGCGACATCACATAAAGGGCTTTTATTTGCAAGTAAATAATACTCATAATAAACATTCAATTCATGAAAACAAACGGGTTAGTCCATCCACAGGAGTAATCATTTAACCGGACTTAGCACTTATGCGATTCACCGGAGTCTGTCATCAAAACTGACATTTGATCAGGATAAGATAATACGAATATGGGCATGGAATAGATGATTTGGGGAAATATATGACTCTGCAGAGTTTGTACAAAATTTTTCCCACAGCCAATGGATTTCCGTAGTCACGAAGGACTAGTTCCGTTTACGGTATTTCGGAAGAAAACACAGCTAACCGGTACACACCCATCCTACCTCTCGATGCTAGGAATCACCCTAGTCATCGTCCAAGAAAAACTTTTGAGACGGGGAGATCACAATCTCGAATAGCATGGGATCAAATTTATATACACGCGCTCTAAGGGGTGCCCCCCTCTCGGTCCCAACCGGAAACACCCATGCCCCCTGACCGGATGACTGGCTTTAATCCAGGGCCATGGAACCATCATCATGGCCTCTCCTCTTTGGTGTGTACCATGAAAGCGGTTTGCAACTTACTAAACCATATTCCTTGCGGAAAACATGTGGTAGTACAAGGAAGGAAAATGATAGGTACTGGACCGATATGGTTTGACACTGAAGTCTCATAGTCTGGCGTAAGACTGGCATGCTACAACACTACCATCGTACCCATCCTCATGCCAACACATGGCCATTCATATTCACATTCATCCACATATGGATCATCGAACTCACTTACCTCATTATCACATAAAATAATGTTCATCGGTATGCTCACCGACATGCCATGAAACTAACTAAATGCAAAACATGCCAAGACACTCATCATATCAAAAGTTCAAACATGCTTGCCTGGTTCAGAGTAGTCGGAGCCTAGCTCGGTGAAGTTCGCGGCTCCGTCACCTCCTTCGGTATCTATGGTTTAAAGAAAATATATGCGCTAACGTAAATACCAAGGAGTGCACAGAAGGTAAGCCAAATATTTCTCAAATAAATCTGATAAAAAACTAGACAAAATTTTAAAGAGAACAGAAAAAGAATCAATCAAAAATACTTTTCTGATTAAAAGTTATAAGGGTTTTTGTCCAGGGACTAATCTGTAATGAAACAGAAGAATTCCAGGGGCTACTTTAAAAAAACAGAAAACGCTTCGGTAGTGACTACGCCAGCCCGAAGAGAAAACGCATTCTGCCCGAAGGCGCTTCCAGAAAACGATTCGAAAGAGAGAGCAGAGAGGCTGACGGTGGGGTCCCACCCGTCAGGTTCAAATGTTCAAACGGGGCGGCAGAGTTCGCCGGCGCCCGAGAGCCGCGGTGGTCGCCGGCGGCGATCCACGGCGAGGCAGAGAGATCGGAGAGTACCTCCGTGCTCAGGGTACCCTTCCGTGTCAGTTGATGGTGGTGGAGTCGGTCGGCGAGCACCACGTCGACGGCGAGCTCTGCTCCGGCGGACGGCGGCTCGGGTGGTCGAGGGGCTCGTCGGAGAGGGCTGCAAAGGTTAAATTGAAGAGGGGGTTATGCTCCTGGCAGCTAGAGAGGGTAACGAACGGGGTTTGAGCGCCGGAGATGGCCTCACCAGAACGAATCGGGCTGGAGGCCGAGGCGGGGCGAGGCGGCCGGAGCTGGGGGAGGAGACCTCCTCGAGGTCCCCCTAGTGGCCTGGCGGGGTTTTGGTGAGTAGTGGGGGTGCTGCGTGCACGAGAGTGAGCTCGGGACCCCTTTATATAGGCGGTCTGAGGCGGTTGCCGTGAACGAGGATCACCGGCGAGCGATTACGGTGGCGCAGTGCTCGGTCGGGGTGGTTAGGGGGTCGAGCGTCATCACGGAGGTTCAATGGGTCCGTTTTGGTGTTAAACTGGCCGGGGTTTGGGTGTTAAGGGCGAGCTCGACGAAACGGTGATGGCGCGGGCCCGTCGGCGGCGGAGAGCGCGTTCCGTGCTTGCCGGCCACGGTGGTTGTGCTATGGGCGTGCGCTGGCGTGCATGAGGCCACGCGGAGAGCCAGGGAGCGATGGGCGGCGCGGAACGGCGTTCTGCCATGGTGTGCCTCCTGTCGGCCGCCACGGGAGGTCCCGACGCTGCAGAAGACACCGGCGAGGGCGAGCCAGCACGCTATCGACGCCAGGAAGGCTCCACGCACGCGTGTGCAGCTTCAGACAAGAGGAAGAGGCGGCGAGGAACGTGCCAAGGGCACTGTGGCCGCGTGACTGAAACTGACGGACTGAAGATGACACTGAAACTGAATTTTCTGAACTTTGAACAGTAACAGTGCCCACCAGGTGTTCGACCGAATGAAATTGGCCTCTGGTGATTTTTCCTTGAGCTGATTTTTGGTGGAGTGGCTTCTCCTTGCTCAAGTAGGCTGCATGATTTTTGGTGGAATTTTTGGAGCAGTGTGGATATGAATTTCACCAAATTTGGCAAATCTGGTCCAAACTTGCAGAGACTGCATTTTGAAAAATTTGAAAAGGGGAGGAGTGGATCAAGATGGTTCTGGGTTGTGGGTTCAAAGGACAATCCAGGAGAATTCGTTTGAGGTCAAAACTCAAATGAAAAAGTGTACTTGCTTTGAAAATCCCTTAGGCTCCAAATAATTTTCAGAATTGAATTGAGGGGGAAAATAATTAGAATAAAAATCCAAAACCAGTTTGGATTAGTTGGGACAGAGAATTTAGGTTGATCACTAGGGGGAGGGGAGGTTTTGGAGGGGTTTTATCTCATGGGGAAAAATACAAAGCCAAGGGTGGCTTCAAAGATAAGAAAAAACCCAAATTTTCATAGAGCTTCACTTAAAAAAATAAAACAAATTAAAAACTCCCAAAAAAAATTTAGATTTTTAGAGGGAACTAACAGAGAAGAAGTTTGCAGAAGATCAACCACCAAAGTTAGAAAGAAATAAAATCTTTGCCAAGGCAAAAGGAGGTTTTTAAGAGGAAGGTTTTTCTGAAAAAGAAAATTTTTAAAAAGGGTCTCTCCTCAAAACCACAAAGTTTTGATAAAAAACCAAATAAAAACTTTGGAGTGTCACAACACCCAATGGGTGCGCTGACGCGGCCCCACTTAAAAGAAAAACGAAGCGCTTACTCCGGCTCTCAGTTAGATCAGAGGCTTTCTGATTCAACTCCTGGGCCTGGGAGTTGAAGGCCGCCGCGCGGAGGTTGTGGTACTCCTGCAGAGAAGATAAGGGACGTGAGTAAGAACAAGATGGTAATCAAGCTTTCCAATAAGTTCTAAGCCGCCTGCTCAGCAGTCGGCTAGGAACTCGGGGACTACACCCAGTGGGTGCGCTGACGCACCCCCACGGAAGAAATTAAAAGCAATCAAAGGAGCAGGAGGACTCACCCGAATAACCGACCGCGTCGTGAGAAACTCCTGGGTGTACTTCTTCAGCACGGTGGCTTGGGCCTGAAGCCGGTTCCGGACGTCCTGCGCTGCCACATTTAGCACGGCTGTCCCGCCGCCTGGCGTCCACCCGGACGAGCTGTCGCTGGCCGCCTCTAGGTCCTGGGCCGACGAGCCGGCGTCCACGGTCTTCTGCGCGTCCGGCGCTGAAGTTGCCTTCCCCGCGCGCCGGCGAAGCAGTGACGAAATCACAAGATCCCCTCCCACGGTCGGCTCATCCCCAGCCGGCTGCGCTGGCGACACTTCAGGCCGGCCTCCTCGGTCCGCTCCAGTCGGCGGCGATGGCGCCGCCTCCCTCTCCATCTCCGGCTGGCCGCGGTTGGCCTCCTCCAACGGGGGCACAGGGGTGTTGGGAGCCGCGGCGCGGAGGGGAATGACGAACTGCGGAGGCTGGTTCTGCAGGGCCTCCGCCTCCCTCTCCGCATCTGCGGCCTCCGCTTGGGCCTTGGCGACCGCGACGGCTCGCGCCTCCGCGGACTTCTGCTCCGCCTCCCGAGTCGCCCTCCGCTCCTCCACCTCCCGCTCCTCCCGCGCTTCCCGCGCGTTCCACTTCGTCGCCTCTAGGAGGTCGGCGCGGGGATCTACCCGGCGCGAGCTTGAAGACCCTCCTACGGCTCTGACTATGGAGGCGGCCGGGGCTCGCCCAAGGGAAAGAGGGGCCCCATTTGATAAATTGAGAAAAGGGTTTGGAAAAACATCAATCGAAGAAGAAGAAAAAAGAAAGGCATGAGAACAGCGACACTTACGCTGAGAACGCCTGCGGCTGCATCACCACCTTGCGGAAGCGGGCTGCCTTCACGGCCACCTCGTCCCGTTTGGTCACCGCCGCGGTACTCTTGGGCTTCTTCAGCCGACTGCCGAAGTGGGTCGACACGGCCCGGCGCTTCGGCGCGCCGCCCTGGGCAGTCGGCCCGGCGGATGGGCCCGCACCATGGTGATCGGGCGCCGGCCGGCGGCGCGCGATGACTTCGGCCTCGTCGTCATCTGGCCAGTCCTCGAAGTCGGCCCCGAGCCCGGACCCGCCTGCGTCGCCGCCTTCCCCCGCGACGTCGTCTTCCATGGCGGCCGCCCCCAGGTCTGGGTCATCTACATCGTCCATCGTACGGTCGGGGAGGAACTGGCGTTCCACCCCTGCGGCCCCGGCTGCTGGCAGAAGCACGGGATTCTGCCAAAGAAAGGCCGGCTCGTCAGGAGTCGGCCATCATGAACTCGGCAACAAGCAAAGATAAAGAGGAAGAGAAACTTACCACCGGCGGAGGATTGGCGCGAGAGTACAGCACCTTGCCATACTGCCACTCCTCGGTGAGCTTGCAGTTGGAAATGTAGTTCACCATGTAAGACACCTCGGCGTGAGGCATCTCCTTGGTGCTTAGCCGGCACGGGTCGAAGCGGCCGCTCATCTGGCAGATCATATGAGGTCGGCCCTGGAGCGGGAGCACCCGGCGCTCCATGAAGGCGGCCACCAGGTCGGCCCCGGACAGACCCTCCGACTGGATCATCACCTAGAGCCGGGCAACGGAGGCGGACCCGCCCGAAGACAGCGACCTAGACCAGAAGGACCATTAAGGCTGCCTCCCAGCTGGCGGGCCGGCTATGTAAGCCGGCAAGTTGACGAAGTCGCCCTGCGGAGCAATATTCTTCATATAAAAGTAGGACCTCTGCCAGAGCTTCACCGACTGGATCAGCGGGATGAGAGAAAATGGGTTGTTGTCGCTCGCCCTCCGCATGGCGATGAAAGCACCGCATGGGGCGGGCACACCCGCGACAACGGTGCCGAGCTTGCACTGAAAGAACTCTCCCCACAGTTCAAGAGTGGGGAGGACGCCGAGAAAACCCTCGCACAGGGTGACGAAGGCCGACAGCAGCATCACCGCGTTGGGAGTGAGGTGATGCGGCTGGAGATGATAAAATTCAAGGAACAAGCGGAGGAACCCGCTTGCCGGCAGGCCAAAGCCACGCAGGCAGTGCGAGCGGAAGATTACCCGCTCGTCCTCTTCCGGCGCCGGCGAGATTTCCCTCTCCGGCGCGAGGCGGACCCGCACAAGATCCGCGCCCGGCAGCCGTCGCGTCCAACGGAGGAAGTCGACGTGGTCGTCGTGGACATTGGAGCCGTCCCAGGAGCTCGACAACGCCATGGGAATGGCGCGCTGGCGAGAAAGGTGCGGCGAAAGGAGGGTGCACAACCCAACTACGACGAAGCAACAGCGAGCCAAGAAGATTGGCAGGAAGGCCGAGCGGTGGCAGGTAGCTGTCGTGACAAGAGGAGGAAGAAGAAGGAGGGGGCAGAGCGAGGGAGAGCGCGCGAGCGTTTGGCGCTCCCCTTCTCCCCGGATTAACTGCACCCACTCCCCCACGCACCGTGATTATTGCGCCATTACGGCGTGGGGAAACTGCCGCTGGGGGACGCATGGTCCGTCCAGGCCACAGAAGATCCGCGCATGGGCCGAGGCCCTGTAGTGGCGGGCCCTAGACTGCAGCGGCGTCCCGTCGCGCGCGTGGGCTGGCAGGCCCTCCAGCCGGAGGATGCCACGTGGCGCGCGGACAACGAGCGGTCAGCTCACGGCCGGATTCGCGCGACCGACTCGCACCCGCCTTCAAACTTCAAGATCTCCAAGAGATGGTGTGCCTAGTCGAAACCGGCTTCTAGTTCCCGGCTCCTCAAGATAGGAACCTGATTGGGCTCCTCGACTTTTTTCTGCCTTGGAGCCCAACCAGCTTCGGGGACTACTGTCGGAGTAAATGACCACGGGTAGCCTAGCCGGCTTCCCCTGGTACTTCAAAAAAATTACAGATCGATCAAGCCTCCAATCCACCAAGACACGGAGCCACCTTCCCCGAGCCGGCTGCCTCTCAAGCCGGCTGCGCGAAGGCGGCCCAGCCCTGAAATCTTTGAGAAACAAGACCACGAGAAGGCCGACTCCTAGGAGCAGGCCCCTCAGCAGGCGGCTTAGATCTTGCCCTCAGAATCTGCACCCACATAACAGCGACAAGATGGGGCGTGGCTACAAAAAAGCCTGCCACCCCCGAATCCCAGCGCACGCCTGGCCATAGTACACTGTACAGGGCAGCCATCCCCGTCCGGCGCGGCATTGTTGCCACGATGATCATGACATCACCCACGGCGAGCGGCCAGTACGACCCGTGGATGGCGGGCCCCCCTGGTCAGGGAGATCCCAAAGGCGGTCGGGCTTCCCGCAGCCGGCCAGGGATATGGCCGGCTTCCGATAGCCGGCCAACTTTCTCTCTCCAAGGAGGAGCTTCATTAAGGAGACAAGAGAAGGTAAGGTTACAGTGATGAGCCGCCTCGCGGCGGCACTGTAGCCATGCTTACCACGACAAAGCCATCGTCACCAGGGGCAAGGTAACAGTAGCCCGCCCCGACAAGACCCCCAGTCGGCGGAGAAGCCAGCGGGCGTAGACACAGACGGCTGGGGCCCACTGTCACATCCCTAGTCTGGTATGACTTAGACTAGCTAGCCATTTGTGCATCATATTTAAATTTCATTTAAATTTGAAATGAGGATCGGTGGAACCCTCAGAATCATTTTTGAAAATGACCCAAATAAAAATTTCTCCAAAAGGGTCCAAGAAAATGCTCATGTTGCCCTCTGAAAATATTGAACAGAGATAAAAATCAAACCAATATTTTTAGGAGCTCATGGATATTTAATTTTGGCCATTTGGATTAATCCGATAATTATTTGCTTTGGATATATATTGTTATATATATTAATGTATGTCCAAAAATTGTGCCTTTTGTTGAGGAGCTCTGGAATAATACCATTAGCCCCTACAAAAATTGGCATAAGCAAATAAAATGGTTTAGTATTTTTATTAAACCAAACAAATGTCAGAAATTAGAAAACAAAAAAATAAAAGAAGGAGGGGCTTACCTGGGGC